>NC_133330.1:308208896-308508896 GCF_042186555.1 Aquarana catesbeiana | reverse complement strand
TTTGTTTCCCAATTTAACTATAGCTGCTTTAGCTTTTTGTTATGATTTGCCTGTTCTTTACAATTTTGGTGCTTCATTGCGTGCTAAAACAAGTTTAACCAGTAAATTATGTTTCCGAAAACTGAAGCGTTCAATTCTCTAGAGTGTCTTGCAACAATTACTTAAGATGATCACCCAATAAAGCGTAAATTGTATTTTTTTTTTTTTCCACCATCTTCCCATATAGTCTGTTTATATAGATTTAGATACGTTTTGTTGTTGTACCATATATTATACTATTGCTTACATTTACAGTTTGAATGTATTGCTCTTGTACAATATGTTGCTGCTTTTTTATTTTGTGTTCTTTTTGGCCTTTTACTGTTCAAATGTGCGCTTGGTATTTTGTCCTTCTGCAGCATGCCTTCTTTTGTTTTTGCATAAGCTTTTATTTTTTTTTATTTTTTTTACGGCAGTATGTCTTGCTCTAGTCTCATGTATGTTTTAGTTTCTTTTCTTCCTCTGTATTTTTTTGTCATTCTTTTTATTAACACAAATTTTCCCATTAGGGATTGCCCCACTGTTAAAATATTCATTAAGCATTAAATTCCCTCATCACACGCAAAAAGGTTTAAGATTTTTTTTTTTTTTCCCAAGCAGATGCATTTTGAAAAGTTACATCATTTTCTGTGCTTTTAATTACCATTCTTGTCTGACGGTAATTTTGTGTAAATTATTAAATGTCACTCTTAGATGATGTTTACTTTAAGGATTTTAAAAAGCACCTGTGAATTAAAAGAGAAAAAAAAAAAAACGTTGCCACATTTATATTCTCCTAGAATTTAGCTGCCTAAACTATAGTCCTTAAATAGAATTACTTTTAACTAGTGAAGGGCTGCTCAAAAACACAAACCTACAGAAAACTATTTTTTTGGGTGGGGAAGAGGGGATATTGAAGGTGCTGAGCCAGTACCACAAGAAGTGATTAATTTATTTTTGTTTTCTTTGTCTTAGGAATGACTGGCAATTACCTACTAACAAACCCTCTTCTTCGACCCCATGGCACTAACAACCCTTATAACACACTGCTCGCCGAAACTGTTGTATGTAATACCCCTACTGCTCCTGTGTTTAACCCACCAGGTGTGCTTCTACTTAAATCATTTGTTCTCTATCACTCACCACATTCTTTAAACATAAAACCTGTGGACATGCAGTTCTCTCTTTTTTTTTTTTTTTTTTTTTTTTTTTAATTTTTCCTTTTTTTTTTCTGTCCTACATATTAACAGACATGCAGCACTCCCTATGCCGGCCTCTTAAAACTGCACTATAATATAGCGATGTTACTAGTATTTACCTATCATTATCCATGTTTTCAACACAGGTGGGATAAATCTTAATATACTATTTCAGGACTGACATCACAAGGTCCAAGAGTCCATCTTCAAGATTTTTATCCCGTAGAGGTACAACTCTCTATCATACTAAGCACGGTGATTGCTTGGCGGATCAGGATTAGGTTATTTGCTAGCAAGTGACCAAAAAAAAAAAATGGCAGCATACCGGCATGAATTATAGTATAGTGCAGCTTTAAGCTGGTTGATAAACCATATTGTCTATTGTATCATTAGACAGATTTTTTTTTTTTTATACCTAAAACTAAATTTGTGCGTTCAAAGTTGTGTTATTGTTATATGTTTGTTGCTTATTTAAGTATATGACATTGAGATATTCTTTATTCAATGTTCTGCTACTGTAAATTTCGTAACACTTAATTCTATTTTAACGTCGGTCTGTCCTATCTGTTCTCTTGTTTTGTTTTTTTTTGTTTTTTCTTTCTTTCCTTTTTTTTTTTTTTCTTTACTTATGCTTTCCTCTAGCGAACTACAGAGAGACAAGTATGGGAGTAAAACTTAACTTTGCCTATCAAATGTAAATTTTTTCAGCATGGTTTTTAAACAGGCACATTTAAAACATAACTATCAATCATGAAATAACTCAGCGGGCAAGTGGTTCACAATCTGTATTCAAAGACATAATAATATTAGTTTCAAATTGAATCTGGACTTTTTTGTCTACATTTGGATAACAGCAATGGATATACTGCAATCTCAGTTGGTAATATATTTGCAATGCTGAAATAATTTGCTGTTTTTTAAAAGAGTGCTGTCAAGCAGAAATGTTTTATTTGCTTATCATTTCTACATTCCCACAGTAATCTTGCTACAGGCTAAGGAAAGTCTTCAAGTGAATTACCTGATCAGAAGCAGAAAAAAAAATCTGCTGTTCAAAAATTATAAAAAAAAAAAAAAAAAAATCTGCTGTACTTTGATGCAAGTATATCAGAGAAAACAATTTCCCCACATTTACTTCAAAAAGGGGAACATTTTAATATTTATTTTTTTTACCAAATTCTAGCTTTTCAAAACTTTGTACATGTGATCAGACAGTAATTATCCAGTAATTATTCAAAATATCATAGGTTGATAATTTGTATACCTAAAAAGCCTGTTTAGCAACACACATGAATTTTTGTCATTGATTTTGCACACCTTGAAATCTGCACGGCGCAGAGTGATATTTCATTTTAATTATCAATTTGTTTTTTTTTTCTATGATGAAATATTCTCTAATATACCTCATGTCATAGATACATCATTTAAACAAATCAAAGAATAAAAAAAAAACAGTCAAACTTAAAAAAAAAAAAAAAACTTTGGCCAATAAATCCAAAATACAAGTTGATCCATAGTAAAAAGGTATATAATAATCTCAAGGAATTGTAGGAAAGAATATAATTTTGTTATATTGTTCGATTATTCGCTATTAATATTCTAGGTATAATTATTTTGATATGGTTTAAAAACCATTTGGAATCGATGGGAGGGTATTGCCGTTTTTCTTTGTTGTAAACAATAAAGACATATTTGTCTCTAAAAACCATTTGGAAAATAGAATAAAACTTATTTTTTTTTTAATCCTTTCATTTTAAGTTGGATACATTTTTACCATCATATGTTTAATTGCAGGATTTTATTAGCACCCTTAAGTAGCCTGAAGTAATGGCTAATTTGCATAGTCCCATTACTTTCATAGTTTTATTAAATAAATCCCAGGATCCTTTGACCTTAGCTAATATGTTTACGAACATCGCAACTTGAATTTTTCGCAGGAACTAATTTGTATTGTCGATTTATTGGCTCTTATTAGGCTGCAGCCTTCGGCATGATTTCCAATAGCAGCCTTCCCACTCATTGTCCCATTTTCCTCCAAATCTTGCATACAATGCAGTAACGTCATATTGTGCAGGCTGTTTGAAAAAAAATATTGATATATTAATTTTTAATTCATCTTTTTTCTCATATGTCTGTTAATCAAATGGTGTTCATCTTGATTTTAAAAATATATATTTTTCATTTTTATTTTATTTTTTGTATTTTTTTTTTCTTGTATTTCAAAAAAAATATAAGTGTTTCATACATCATTTTTGTCTACATGAGCATGTTTCCATCAGGACACCATCACACATGCAGTAGACATTTTTTTGTTATTTTTTTTTTCTCCCCCCCCCCCCCCCCCCCCTTCGATTTCGTACGTGAGACAGCATGTCAGAGACATCTCCTCATTCTACATCCAATATTTATTTGGTTAATTTCTGTGAACCATGCTTACAGAAATTCCTGGCATTTCTGCATTTTGACCTTGGTGCCCGATGCTCATCCTGGCCTTTAACTCACTGATTTGCCCCATGTGGGTCCATTCCGTACTATCACTGTGACCGATGCAGACTACAGGGCTGCTGGCAAAGTCTTGACTCTTTAAAAGCCTGGGGCTGCTGCTGGCGCATAGAATATGAGCAATCTATGTTACATTAACCAGAAACAAAAGGCTGTTATTGCTAGTAATCTCATTTGCTGAACCCTTGCTCTGAATAAGTTGCTGAGAATCCTAGTAATCCATCTTGTGCAATAAATCATTTTACTTTCTTTTATATATCAGCTACACTTAGCCCAGATAGACTGAGCAGACAGCCATAATGTGAGTGGTACACAGTGAGTCATTCCACCTTGCTCTATCATGTTGTGGATGATGCTTGTGGGACATTTTGGCTCTAGTGTGAAAGGTGGCTATCTATGTTCTCCATAACGTCTTTGTATTTGTCCATTTTCCATTCTGTCCTTTTTTTAGTTTGTTTCCACATCCCAGATTAAAAAAAAAAAAAAAGAGGAACCGTTAGAGACATTGTTGAAGTAGTTGCTTGCCAGTTTGTTGATTTTGGTTGTACATCTGCTTATAATTTGATGTATACATATTCAATTTTTTTATGTATGTATTTTTTTTTAACTAGTGTCGTTTAGGACAAATCAATACAAATTAAAAATAAATAAATAAATAAAATCTACCAAAGTTTTTGCATTAGATATGCAAGAGCATGGAGTGAACACAACTAAAACTTGATAACTTGACTTATTTTGGTATGGTTCCCAAATTATTCCCCTGCGAGGTGTGCAATTAATTACAGATGGGAATGTCAGAGAACGGAGCATTTGAAATTTTTTTACAGGTTCCTTTACATATTTTCTGCTGGGTTTTTTTTTTTTTCGAAATTGTTTCAGCACCTTCGAAAATTGTTACATAAAATTTCTAAATTGTTACATAGCAGCTGTGATATTGAATACTTTGTCCTAGACTACATTAAATTTTTAATATACGAAAGACCTACCTGGGTTAACAAAATGTCCTCTAAACGGTTCCTGTCTTTTTATTTTTTTTTCTTTTCCAGGACATTCACTGAACAATGCCAGGGATTCAAGTGCCATGGATACTCTACCGCTAAATGGTAACTTTAACAACAGCTACTCTCTACGGAATGGGGATTACAGTGATGGAGTACAAGTTGTAGACTGTGGACTAAGTCTGAATGATACGGCATTTGAAAAAATGATAATTTCAGAGCTAGTGCACAACAACCTGCGGTGTAGCAGCAAGAACCACAACCTGGAGCGGTCCCTGCCCATCAAAACTGTCATTGGGGGAAGCAGTAGCGAAGACGATGCAATCGTTGCGGATGCTTCCTCCTTAATGCACGGCGACAACCCGGGGCTGGAGCTCCACCACAAAGAGCTGGAGGCACCGCTAATTCCACAACGGACTCACTCTCTTCTGTACCACCCACAGAAGAAAGTGAAGACCGAAGGAACGGACAGTTATGTGTCACAGTTGACCGCCGAGGCTGAAGACAATCTCCAATCCCCAAACAGAGACTCTCTCTACACTAGTATGCCCAATCTACGGGACTCTCCATACCCAGAGAGTAGCCCAGACATCGAAGAGGATTTATCGCCCTCAAGGAAGAGTGAGAACGAGGACGTTTATTATAAAAGCATGCCAAATCTCGGAGCTGGACACCATCTACAGATGTATTACCAGATAAGCAGGGGCAATAGCGATGGCTACATTATACCCATAAACAAGGAAGGTTGCGTCCCCGAAGGAGATGTCAGGGAAGGACAAATGCAACTAGTCACAAGTCTTTAATATACATTTTTAGGAGTACAAATGGCTCATGCAGGTATTAAAAGACTGAATTTTGTTCAACTGAGGCCACCTTATTTGTGATCGGCAGCCTAGTAAGACTCACGCTGCTCTCCATTGTGTAGGAGAGCTATGGACTTTTTCAGTTCTGTGAATTTTTTTTATAAATCGAAAATGGGGGAAAAAAAAAAAAAGAAACTTTGTATATACACAGAGTATACTTAAAATATTTGTTACAAAGCAAACTGGTACCAACACGGTATTTAAAATATCTGCTGCTGCTGCTTCTGACCAGACTTTGGGGGAGATAAAAGTAGCAAATCGGCCATTTTGTTCAGCAGCTCTGGAACCTAGTTTGTAAATACGGCTGCCAATTTGTGAGGCCTGCATTGTATTATATACAAGATGTAGGCTCCGAAATCCTGTGGGATAGTTTTACTGTACCATGCTGTTTCTGAATAGTCTGCAGGATTTTTTGGTCATTTTTTTTTTTTTTTATTTTATTTGTATTTTCTTTCCCTGCTTTGCAGGTCACTGCAGATTCTATCCATTAAGGCAAAGATTAAACAAACATGTCTAACCACTAGCAATCAAGCCACTGGCCTTATTTCATATGTTTCCTCAACTGTACAATGAACTGTTATCATGAAAATGGCAAAATAAATTATATTTTGTTCTATTGCTAGGGTGAAATACATTTGTGTCCAACTTGAAGTATAACTGTTGATTTAAATAATTTTGAAAGATTGACATAAAATATTGTGAAAACTATCAACTGCACAAAGCTTTTTTTTTTTTTTTTTTATTTTATATACACGCTTGTTTCTTTGTGGTAAAAAATTAAACTTAGTCTGTTTTTTTTTTTTGTTATGGAAAGTTGGATCCCAATCCCTTTTTTATTTTTTGTTTTTTTTTTAATTTAATGCCAAATTAATTTTTAAAGATAAAAAAAAATACTTTTCTTATATATTCAGGAGCCAATATTGTCATTAATTGCACAAGTTTGGTGAAATCTGGCATATTGTTAAACAGGGATCATTGGCACTAACCCTGAAACAAGTGGTGCCCGACCTACATATAAATATATATATATATTTTTTAAATAACAGTCCAGATTATTACTCCAAGACCTTTTCTGCCTATGTTTAGCCATTAATTTATTTTATAATTAAAGCAATGTGTACATTTTCAGTGAAAATTTCATTTTTTTTTTTTTTTTTAAACCTCAGCTGTTAATAAAAAGCCCATCACTAATATTCAATGTAAAGATTAACACCTGTTTGACAGTAAATAAATGTGAATTTTTTTTTTCAAAAATGTTACTGCTGTTTCTATGGTTTGTAGGGTTGAGACAGTCTGATCCGAGAGCCCTTTACTGACTTGCTGTAGGGATAGTGATAAATGACCATACTTGACAATAAAACCTCTTTACTTTTATAATTGAAGTGTTTTATCCATTAATTGTGGTGCTTTTGTGGATAACTGTGTAGAGACTTTCTTCTGAAAGTTTGGTGAAATTTTTGAATGTATATCATATTGTAGCTCTGCAATGATTTTGCTTGTCTTTTACTTTTCTTTTGCTAGGATGTATACATTGTATGGAAAACAATTTTCCTTTATCAATGGCTTTATCCAGTGCCGTTTGTCTAGATTTAAAGGTTATCTAAACCCAAAAACCAAAATGTATTATATTGCAGATTACTAAATTTTAGATGTGGCTTAATTCGTTCTTCTTTTTTCAGGCACAGAAAATGCGAGTTGACCTTGCTAGAATTTAGTTTTCCTTGTCCTGTGCAGTGAAATGATGTCTTAAGCGCACCAGTTTTCCCATGTACCTTCTTTGAATTAAAAAAAAAAAAACTCCACTTTGCAATGGAGATGAAGTGGAAAAGAAGTTATTAACCACTTCCCACCCGGCCTATAGCAAAATGACGGCCGGGCGGTGGTTCAGTTATCCTGACTGAGCATCATATGACGTCTAGCAGGATAACAGCCCGTGGGGGCGCACATCGCGGCGATCGGTGGTGCACACCGCTACACCGATCTCGGTAAAGAGCCTCCGACGGATGCTCTTTACCACGTGATCAGCCGTATCCAATCACGGCTGATCACAATGTAAACAGGAAGAGCTGTTGATCGGCTTTTCCTCACTGGCATCTGTCAGAAGCGAGTAGAGGAGAGCCGACCGGCTGCTCTCCTGACGGGGGGGGGGGGTCGGTGCTGATTGTCAGCACAGCCCCCCTCGGATCCTGCACAGAACCACCATCATGCTGCCCAGAACCACCAGGATGGCCATCCACACTGGACCACCAGGTATGCCCCCCCCCAGACCACCAGGTAAATGCAAATCTGTGCCCAGGCAGCTGCCAATCAGTGCCGACTCACAATGACTGCCAGGGATGCCCATCAGTGTCGCATATCAATGCCCAGCAGTGCCGCCTATCAGTACTTAGCAGTGCCGCCTATCAGTGCCACTCATAAGTACCCATCTTTGCAGCCTTTCAGTGCCCATCAGTATCGCCTATCAGCGCCCATCAGTGCCGCCTATCAGTGCCCCACCCATGGTGCCGCCTTATCAGTGCCCGTCAGTGCCGCCTTATCAGTGAAGGAGAAAACTTATTTACAAAATTTTATAACCGAAGCAAAACTTTTTTTTTTTTTAATTTTCAGTCTTTTTGTTTAGCAAAAAATAAAAACCGCAGAGGTGATCAAATACCAACAAAATAAAACTCTATTTGTGGGAACAAAATGATAAAAAAATCTGTTTGGGTACAGTGTAGCATGACCGCGCAATTGTCATTTAAACAGCGACAGCGCAGAAAGCTGAAAATTGGCTTTGGGCAGGAAGGAGGGTAAGTGCCTGGTATTGAAGTGGTTAAACCAAATCGGGAAAGTGGCCTAGTGAGAAAGATGTCTCACGCCATAAATACAGTGGGGAAATAGGCATAGCCACGCTAAAAGTTTATTTAAAGAATATCCAAGTGTAAATAAGGGAAATAGGCCTGGAAAAAAATGAATGCAGCCACGACCCCTAAGGAGGACTAATAATCTGTGATATATTGAATTTTTGCTTTTCGAGGTTAAGGATGATTTTATTCATGGACATAGACAGGATTCTACTTTGAGCCTAATGCCTCAACGCAGAATCTAAAACTTTCCTCTTACCACATGCCACACTATTGGCTCAGTTCATCAAGCTCTTTTTTTTTTTTTTTATTGTTTAACTGGTATTTTCTTGATGCTGCACCTTACATGGTTCATTACTTTAAAGCAGGGGGCTTTCATTTTCTAATCGAAGAACCAGTTTACTGTCCTTTAGACTTTGAGGGCCCTGACATCAGTGAGACTAAACAATGCAGAGTTGGTGAGAATTGGGGGGGTAAAAAGAAAAACTTTGGTGCCTTTAGGTAGTGGAAGGCAGAATAATGCCCCATAACTGTTGGCCTTTCATTGATGTCAGTGGAAGGAATAGTGCCCCATCTTTGGTGTTACAAGAGTAATAGTACCCCAACATTGGTGTTAGGCCTTGTACACACTAGCAGGTTTTTTTCCTTCAACCCAGTGGGTTAAACGAAAAAAAAAAAAAACTGAAGAGCTTGAGAGGAGCCGCTGTACTAATAATCCGATGATAGAAGAGGAATAGTGCCTCATCATTGCTGCTAGGAGAGGAATAGTGCCCCAACATTGGTGTTAGGAGAGGAATAGTGCCACATCTTTGGTGTTAGGAGAGGAATATTATCCCATCATTGGTGCTAGGAGAGGAATAGTGCCCCATCATTGGTGCTAGGAGAGGAATAGTGCCACATCTTTGGTGTTAGGTGAGGAATATTGCCACATCATTGGCACTAGGAGAGGTATAATGCCCCCTTCATTGGTGTTAGGAGAGGAATAGTGCCCCAACATTTGTGTTAGGTGAGGAATAGTGCCCCATCATTGGTGCTAGGAGAGGAATAGTGCACATCATTGGTGTTAGGTGAGGAATATTGCCACATCATTAGCATTAGGAGAGGTATAATTTCCCCCTCATTGGTATTAGGAGAGGAATAGTGCCCCAACATTGGTGTTAGGAGAGGAATAGTGCCACATCTTTGGTGTTAGGTGAGGAATAGTGCCACATCATTGGCACTAGGAGAGGTATAATGTGCCCCAACATTGGTGCTAGGAGAGGAATAGTGCCCCATCATGGTGCTAGTAGAGGAATAGTGCCCCATCATGGTGCTAGGAGAGGAATAGTGCTCCCTCGATGTTAGGGAAGGAATAGTACCCCATCATTGGTGTTAGGTGAGCAATAGTACCCCATCATCAGTGTTAGGAGAGGAATAGTGCACATCATTGGTGTTAGGTGAGGAATATTGCCACATCATTAGCACTAGGAGAGGTATAATGTCCCCCTCATTGGTATTAGGAGAGGAATAGTACCCCATCATTGGTGTTAGGTGAGGAATAGTGCCCCATCATTGGTGTTAGGTGAGAAATAGTGCCCCATCATTGGTGCTAGGAGAGGAATAGTGCCCCATCATTGGTGCTAGGAGAGGAATAATGCCCCATCATGGTGCTAGAAGAGGAATAGTGCCCTCTCGATGTTAGGGAAGGAATAGTACCCCATCATTGGTGTTAGGTGAGCAATAGTGCCCCATCATTGGTGTTAGGTGAGGGATAGTACCCCATCATCGGTGTTGGGAGAGGAATAGTGCACATCATTGGTGTTAGGTGAGGAATATTGCCACATCATTAGCACTAGGAGAGGTATAATGTCCCTCTCATTGGTATTAGGAGAGGAATAGTGCCCCATCATTGGTGTTAGGTGAGGAATAGTGCCCCATCATTGGTGCTAGGAGAGGAATAGTGCCCCCTCGATGTTAGGGAAGGAATAGTACCCCATCATTGGTGTTAGGTGAGCAATAGTGCCCCATTATTGGTGTTAGGTGAGGGATAGTGCCCCATCATTGGTGTTAGGGGAGGAATAGTACCCCAACATTGGTGTTAAGCCTAGTACAGGGATCTCCCTCGCTGAGCTATTGTCTTCTGACGGGAACAGCTGAGAGTGCTCGGATGCCGATCTGCACACCTTTTTCAGTCATGCCCCTTCAACAGAAGCCGGACACTCAGACAGCTTCTGTGGGACCAGCTGCTGTACACAGGGGTCGAATGTCGGCCAGTTTCTATTGAACAGGCTGATCCTGCCGAATGATAGGCCCATGTGTATGGCGCTTAAGGGGAAGAATAGTACACCAAGAGCCAAATAAAGGAAATCAAAGGGCATAAGGTGTGTTTTTTTTTTTTTTTTTTTTGTAAGCAATAAAGTAAAATTCAAATCACAAAGATTTTTGCACATGGCGATGATATCCTAAAATAGCGAGCTTCTAATTAGCGATAACTGTGAATTTCCTTTGGTATCATTGAAGAGAGCAGGAAAAAGGACCATTTGAGTTGGTGATAACATTTTGTAATAAAATAATTAGTAAAATAAGGTTTTCAGCAGTTAAATATAGAATAATTTTTGCACACCTATGTGCTATTTATGCTGCTAAATATTTTTAAGAGAATCTTATCACAAGATAAAATAGGGGGAATTGAAAATATATATGAAAAGAAAGAACTCCTTTTTTTTGTTTTTGAGCAGTGATGGGTTAGGGCCCTCTGTCAGGTTGTCTGTGTTTCCACTAGGGGCATTTCCTGGGGTTGATTTACTAAAACTGGAGAGTGCAAAATCTGGTGCAGCTGTGCATGGTAGCCAATCACCTTCTAACTTCAGCTTGTTCAATTAAGCTTTGACAAAAACCTGGAAGCTGATTCAGAGTTGCACCACATTGTGCACTCTTCAGTTTTAGTAAATCGGCCCTACTGATCATTATCACCAGGACTGATAGTTATGGAGAAACATTTTCAATTGTCATTAGAGCATAAAACCAGAAAAGGGAAAATGTTCCTGGAACAAAAGTCCCCAATGGAAGAACTGTATAAGAAAACAAAAGAAACATCCCAAGAGCGACACAAATGGAAAAAAAAAAGAAACCTGAAAGGGGTTTTAGCATTCTTCCTTGATCCAAATTGGATAAAAGTTTGCATTAAGCCTTATTCATTTAATTAAGTCACTGATTTATACTTGTAGAGAAGTCACCAAAGGAGAAAATAAAACGAACGATCCCTTATAAGAACTTAGAACCATGTATGGTGTATGTTACATAGTTACATAGTAGGTGAGGTTGAAAAAAGACACCATCAAGTCCAACCTATGTGTTTGATTATATGTCAGTATTACATTGTATATCCCTGTATGTTGCGGTCATTCAGGTGCTTATCTAATAGTTTCTTGAAGCTATCGATGCTCCCCGCTGAGACCACCACCTGTGAAAGGGAATTCCACATCCTTGCTGCTCTTACAGTAAAGAACCCTCTACGTAGTTTAAGGGTTAAACCTCTTTTCTTCTAATTTTAATGAGTGGCCGCGAGTCTTGTTAAACTCTCTTCTGCGAAAAAGTTTTATTTCTATTGTAGGGTCACCAGTACGGTATTTGTATATCGAATTCATATCCCCTCTAAAGCGTCTCTTCTCCAGAGAGAATAAGTTCAGTGCTCGCAACCTTTCCTCATAACTAATATCCTCCAGACCCTTTATTAGCTTTGTTGCCCTTCTTTGTACTCGCTCCATTTCCAGTACATCCTTCCTGAGGACTGGTGCCCAGAACTGGACAGCATACTCCGGGTGCGGCCGGAGACTTGTAGAGTGGGAGAATTATAGTTTTATCTCTGGAGTTGATCCCCTTTTTAATGCATGCCAATATTCTGTTTGCTTTGTTAGCAGCATGTTGTGTCTCCACCATATCATTTGTACATGCAATGCTGCAAACCATAAACAAATCGCCGTTTATCATGTTAAAATCTCTTGTTTAATCAGAATGGTCTCAATTCATATAAAAAAAGATAACAATGAAAAACAATGAGTTCATGTAAAAAATAACCATCTGATAACCGTACTGGGTGCGAATAACCACAAATCCTGCCCAAAGGAGATTAATCAAACCTTATGACCTGTAGTGAGGGCTCCTGCCATGATGAAGGAGCTGGTATGCAAAGGAGCCTGTAGTCTCTGGGTTGTCACTGGCTGCACAGCTGATGGAAGAGGTGGCCGGGAAAAATCCTGAATAGGGGACCCGACATCACAGAGCCATGCAAGGGGAGGATGAAACATGTTGTTACGGTGACACAGGTATACGCTGGAGTGCGTTCCATCAAGCTCTACCCATAAGGACCTCCCTCCCAGGTCTGTCTCTCCCCTGGCGCAGCTCTGTGTACGGCCCTGGCTCCCGCTCTGGAACATCCTGGTGGCGCCCTCGCCAGCATCCAAGCTTGTTTTCTGCCCATCTACTGACGCCACTTCTGGCCTTGAGCCTGATGGACGTGTCTCCTATTCGGGATTTGTTGCCCTCTTCTTGGCCACCTCTTCCCTCAGCCCTGCAGCCAGTGACAGCCCAGAGACTGCAGGCTCCTTTGCATACCATCTCCTTCATCATGGCAGGAGCCCTTACTACAAGTCATAAGGTTTGATTAATCTCCTTTGGGCAGGATTTGTGGTCGTTCACACCCAGCTTTATGTACGGTTATCATCAGATGGTTATTTTATACATGAACTCATTGTTTTAAATTTTGGTCTTTTTATATGAATCGAGACCATTCCAATTTGAACAAAATATTTTAACATGATCAACTGGGATTTGTTTGATTTACAGAATTGCATACAACATACACAGTTCTAAGCGCTTATAAGGGATCATATGTTTTGTTTATTTGGCTACCCCTTCCAAGGGTTATCCCTAGTGGCTATGTACTTGTTCTTTAGGAGGACACTACTTGTTGTTCTTTGCTCCCCTTGGCGCCCGATCGTTTTGCTGTACCAGAGGAGAAAACCACTTTGTGGCTTAGGTTAAGTTAGAACTGAGAAAATGGGGGGGTTGCCTTCAACCTAAAACAATAAATGTATTTCATGAAAAGTGAATAATGTTTACAGATCTGCTGTTTCAAAAGTTATTCTAAATTTAAGTAGTGTAAGGAAAGATATTATGAGGTTGAAGGCCATTTTCAATAAACATATAAGTCTTTATGTTAATTCATTTATTAAATGCCTATTTATACTTTTCGGTTTCAATATATTTATTAAAAGTTTTTCCAAAAAGGACACAAATTGTAGGCAAAGAATGACATCAAAATGTAAGGCCCACAATAACGGTTGAACATATCAAGACATCAGTAACAGAAATAGAGATCCAACTAGTATACTACCAGTCATCTACAACCCAAAGAATCGCCATATATAGTATAAGTTCAACTTAATAATAATAAAGAACTCTTGTAAAAATCATATAACCGTCCTACACAGAGAACCCCGACAATAGGAAGTAGTAGAACCTCTACTTGTCCACTATTAATACTTTTCTTAAGTTTCAAGGCTGAGGTGCAAAAAGACCCTTGAGGATTCTGTAGATGGCTTATGCTAGGCTTGAGTAACTAGATCACACTTGTACTTGTAGTTTCTTCATCTACATGATAACATATTTCATGTGTTCTGTCATGTTCTCAGAAATATGTTTACTTGTTTTCAATGTATAAATTACCTTAAAGCGGAGTTCCAGGCTTTTTTTGTTTATTATAAGGTCCGCAGCTACAAAAATTTTAGCTGCTGACTTTTATTAAACAGACACTTGCCTGTTCCACGGTCCAGCGATGCGGCCGCACGGAGCCTCGCTCCTCTCCCCCTCCTCTCCTCGGCGCCTCCAATGAAACTGGGCACCCGGCCGTGACAGCTTGCGGCTTCACGGTCGGGCGTGCACTGCGCTCTCCCAGTGGACAGGCAATCTTCTGGGACCTGTCACGTGTCCCAGAAGATTGCTGAGAGGAAGGTGCCGCCTAGGGTGTGAGGAGCAGTTGCCTAGGCGGCCTGAAGCAGAAAGTGGGACTGGAAGTTCCACTCAAAACTAAGCACCCCCCCCCCCCCTAAAAAAAAAAAAAAATTACATGACAAATGTAGCATGTAAGGGGGCGAAGAGTGCTTAAAGCGGAGGTTCCACTTTTGGGTGGTACTCCGCTTTAATGTCCTTTAATACTCTATGTGATTTAGGTCTGAGGGCTCTGCTCAAATCTTCTTGAGAAATTATCATATTGAAGCAAAATGGTCAGCAAAGCACCTAGCATATCTCAGAATAAAAGACTACAATGGTAGCCTTCACATTACTGTCAGGAATGGTTTACTTTGAGCAACCATTGCACAGTGCAAAGAAGTAAGCTGACTTTATGTACATTTAAGACAATGGACAATATTACAGAAAAACAAGGACCCATTCCCAAATACAATAACAGCCAGAGCTTTTGCTCTCAAGTTTGGGAACTTTATAGGGTAGAGAACAGAGATGGTGATATAAGATTTAGTGTCGAACTTGCACAAGTTACAGTATATTAAACCTTTTCTATTAAATGTTTCCCGACTCTTGTTCTGCCTTCTATCATGGTTTTTGCTGTATCATGTACTTTTAATTTGGGTTTGTCAGATCTGGGCACCAGTTCTGATGGTGTTGGCCTTCCAAAGTGAATTTTGTTCATCTTTTTCCCATATCATATTTATGGCACTGATGATACCACAGCAAACCAAAACTGCTTGTACAGATATCATAAGAGGTCCATCCCTTCACCTAACCTTTCCTGTACTTACAGTATAAAAAATAATGTTGTAGGACCTTCGTTACTGGACTTAGCATCTGAGTTTGTTGAGCCTCACCATTTTAGTTTCAGGTTGAGTGGTGAGGGTAGGGTTTTTTGGTTATTGCAATACATTAAGCAACACACTGCGCTAACCAAATCCAAACCTAGGGAAAAGACCAGAACTCCAACAATGGCCATTTATTGAAGTTCCATATCAGCAAAGAATAAAACAGGTACACAGATCCTCTTTCTTACAGATGAATACCCTAATTTGTGGGAGAGAATATATAAAAAAAAATACCCCAGATGCAAAAAACAAACCTCCTTCTTACCAAAACTGACCCGTGCTCAAGACGGAGAGTGGAAGGTGCAACATGCCTTGCATGTGTTATTTCCCCTAAGACAGAAGAACCTAATGTATCCTTCAAAATCATAGGCCACTACTGCCATCTTCAGAGCCTCAATTGCTGTTTCCCTGTTCCATAACGGATCTGAGGAGTAAAATGTAGAATGATTCTAGAATGATTTTTTTCTGTCTCTGTCCCAGTTACAGTATTTCTTTTTATCCTTTTTATTTGCCTTATTGATCACTGACTCCAGGACTGAAAGTGTGGAAAATGATTACATTGAGTTATCACCAGAACAAGAATAGAGGGAAATCTTTGAAGGGGCAGTTTTTCTAATGGCAACTTTTTAAGAAGGACTCTACCTCACTTTGGAGAGCTTTCCACCTGACATGGTTTTTAACTTTATCCAAAAGAAAACCTTTTTTTTTTTTCGCCTTCTGTATTAAAAAATTGTTAAACAAAATGTGCATAGTGAGTCATTTCTACTTCTTTATTTGCTAATGTGTATATATACATTTTTTTCATGCAGGAAACATTGATTTTTTTTTCTCTTCTGCAATATAATTGACAGCTCTGTACATGGGAGTAGTGTATTAAAATCCTTTTAATGGAAATACATGTTAATAATGCACTTACACAGGAGTATCTTGATCGAAACATGGCTTGTGCAGTTACCGGTATCGTCATCTTGTGCTGGAAGGTAATGACTAGGTTTTTTGTTTTTTTGTTTTTTATAACAAGGGGTCAGGATTCATTCTTTTGAGTAGTAATTGATTAATTGGTTTTGGGCTTTAGAAATAGACTCCCCTACTGCCAGTTCCACCAGTCTGTTTTCTGTAGTTCCTCCCATCTCACCTTTATACACGCCTGTAGAATAAGGCATGAAAAGGTTTCAAAGATTGGGCCAGTGAAAAATACTGAAGAAAATGTTCTAATTGTTGTGATTTAGGCTGGCCATAGATTGAAAAAAATTCACAGATTTCCCCATCCACGTAAGTGAGGTGGATGAAGGAATCCTCCCACCACTGTGCTATTGGATTCTGAAAGTGGGGAGTCCTCCACAATAAGAATACACTGATCAGCACTGCAGTCAGCTGATTGAGAATTTTCCAACAAGACGGTTCCACAGAAGTCGATAGTTGAATCGACTTCTATCAAGCAGGAAGGAGCCAGCCACAGAAATTTGGACAATCAGAATTTGATTCATCTATGGCCAGCTTTACTCTACGCAGTTGTCTCAAACCAGGACCCAATTATTATTATTTTTTTCTTTACATCAAATAAGCCATATTATACATGAATCTCAAGGTGAATGGCGGCTGAGCACTATAATCCATATGGCCATTCCATTTATTCATCTGCGGAATGCACCCACAATTTTTTTTTACAGATTACACCACTGAACAGTGAATATTTAATGTCTGATACAGTTTACGTCTTCAAATTCACCTACAGCTAGTATAGTTGTTGTTTGATGCGAGCAGATTAAAATACACAAAGTCTTATACAGTCACCGGCCACTTTTAGGTACACCTTGCTACTACCAGGTTGGACCCCTTTTTACCTTTAGAACTGCCTTAATTCTTTGTGGCATAGGTTCAAAAAGGTGTTGAAAACATTCCTCAGAAATTTGGTCCATATTGACATGATAGCATCACCCAGTTGCTGCAGATTTGTCGGCTGCACATTCATGATGCGAATCTCCCATTCCACCAAATTCCAAAGGTGCTCTATTGGATTGAGATCTGGTGACTGTGGAGGCCATTGGAGTACAGTGACCTCATTTTCATGTTCAAGAAACCAGTGGTGAGATGATTTGAGCTTTGTGACATGGTGCATTATCCTGCTGGAAGGAGCCATCAGAAGATGGGTACACTGCAGTCATAAAGGGATGGACATGGTCAGCAACAATACTCAGGTAGGCCGTGGCGTTTAAACGATGCTCAGTTGGTACTAAGGGGCCCAAAGTGTGCCAAGAAAATATCCCCATTACACCACCACCAGCAGCCTGAACCGTTGATACAAGGCAGGATGGATCCATGCTTTCATGTTGTTTACACCAAATTCTGACCATACCATCTGAATGTCACAGCTGAAATCGAGACTCATTAGACCAGGCAACGTTTTTCCAATCTTCTATTGTGCAATTTTGGTGAGCCTGTGTGAATTGTAGCCTCGGTTTCCTGTTCTTAGCTGACAGGAGTGGCACTCGGTGTGGCCTTCTGCTGCTGTAGCCCATCTACTTCAAGGTTTGATGTGTTGTGCATTCAGAGATGTTATTCTGCATACCTTGGTTGTAACGAGTGGTTATTTTAGTTACTGTTGCCTTTCTATTATCTCAAACCAGCCTGCCCATTCTCCTCTGACATCAACAAGGCTTTTTCGTCCATACATCTTCCACTCACTGGATATTTTCTCTTTTTTCGAACCATTCTCTGTTAACCCTAGAGATGGTTGTGCGTGAAAATCCCAGTGGATCAGCAGTTTTTGAAATACACAGACCAGCTTGGCTGGCACCAACAACCATGCCATGTTCAAAGTCACTTAAATCCCTGTTCTTCCCCATTCTGATGCTCGGATTGAACTTCCGCAATTTATCTTCACCATGTCTAAATGCCTAAATACATTGAGTTGCTACCATGTGATTGGCTAATTAGCAATTTGTGGCCGGTGCCAAATATTGTGGCCGATGAGTGTATGTCTCTGGGACCCTTGCTGCGAGTTAGTTGTTAGCATCCCTAGAAAATGTAATTGAACTATAAAGTAAAAAACCTACCAATCAGATTTTGATGCCCTCAGTATTGCCTCATTGGGTTCATTTAGATGGGAGTTGATAGGTAAGATCTGGCCACCAGGGTCTCCAAAAGAAGCAATGCCAGCAGGAGAATCCTTATACTAGTAATGTAAACATTGAAGTGTATGTAAACCCTAATAATGAACTTCTCTCATTTTGCTTCTTTTTGGTCTGTTAAATACTCTGTTACATCGATTATTCTTCTGTACTTGGAGCATGTTTAAAAGCATTAACCAGTGGAAATGTGCATGTATTGCAGATATGTACAAAACTTTTATTTTTTTCCCCTCATTTTATCTTGACATAACCTTTAAGTATTAAAACCAAACTACAGAAAAATGCAAAATGCTTCCTGAGATTTACAATAATTCTGAGATTATATCAGGAAACCCGATTTTTCTCTGTTACAATTAAACAGCAACTGCAGGTCTTGTCCCTCCCCAGGCTGAGTGGACAGTGAATGGAGAAATGGCAAACTGATAGCTCAACCTTTCTGTCTCTCCACATACAGTGCCTTGAAAAAGTATTCACACCCCTTGAAATTTTCCAGATTTTGTCACGTTACAACCAAAAACGTAAATGTATTTTTTGGGGGATTTTATGTGATAGACCAACACAAAGTGGCACATAATTGTGAAGTGGAAGATAAATGATAAATGGTTTTCAATTTTTTTTACAAATATATGAAAAGTGTGGCGTGCATTTGTACTCAGCCCCCTTTTACTCTGATACCCCCTAACTAAAATCTAGTGGAACTAATTGCCTTCAGAAGTCACCTAATTCGTAAATTAGAACTGTTCCGTGAAGCCCTCAGAGGTTTGTTTAGAGAACCTTGGTAAACAAACGGCATCACGAAGGACAAGGAACACACCAGACAGGTCAGGGATAAAGTTGTGGAAAAGTTTAAGGCAGGGTTAGGTTATAAAAAAAAAAAATATCCCAAGCTTTGAACATCTCACAGAGCACTGTTCAATCCATCATCCAAAAATGGAAAGAGTATGGCACAACTGCAAACCTACAAAGACATGGCCGTCCACCTAAACTGACAGGTCAGGCAAGGAGAGCATTCTTCAGGGAAGCAGCCAAGAGGGTAACTCTGGAGGAGCTGCAGAGATCCACAGCTCAGGTGGGAGAATCTGTCCACAAAACAACTATTAAGGCCCGCGCACACGATATGAAAATCGGAAGTAAAATTTCATCTGAACGATCTGCCGATTTTCGGAACATTAGTATGGTGCTTACGACAGCCAAATCTGATTTTTGGTCAGACAAAAGCTGGATTTGCAGACTATAAAATTTTTGTCGTACGTGAACTCAACGTCCGATTTTCCTTTAATTAGTGCGGTTTACGTCCCAAAAAAAAATCGTACGCATGCTCAGAAACAAAAGAATACATACAAAACTATTCAACACATTACATCACTTCTGAAGTTGTATTCTGTCGTACCAGAACTTTTGTATGGTGAGTAGGGATGAGCCGAACACCCCCCTGTTCGGTTCGCACCAGAACATGCGAACAGGAAAAAAGTTCGTTCGAACATGCGAACACCGTTAAAGTCTATGGGACACGAACATGAATAATCAAAAGTGCTAATTTTAAAGGCTTATATGAAAGTTATTGTCATAAAAAGTGTTTGGGGACCTGGGTCCTGCCCCAGGGGACATGGATCAATGCAAAAAAAAGTTTTAAAAACGGCCGTTTTTTCAGGAGCAGTGATTTTAATAATGCTTAAAGTCAAACAATAAAAGTGTAATATCCCTTTAAATTTCGTACCTGGGGGGTGTCTATAGTATGCCTGTAAAGGGGCGCATGTTTCCTGTGTTTAGAACAGTCTGACAGCAAAATGACATTTTGAAGGAAAAAACTCATTTAAAACTACTCGCGGCTATTGCATTGCCGACAATACACATAGAAGTTCATTGATAAAAACGGCATGGGAATTCCCCAAAGGGGAACCCCGAACCAAAATTAAAAAAAAAAAATGACGTGGGAGTCCTCCTAAATTCCATACCAGGCCCTTCAGGTCTGGTATGGATATTAAGGGGAACCCCGGCCAAAATTTAAAAAAAAAATGACGTGGGGTTCCCCCTAAATTCCATACCAGACCCTTCAGGTCTGGTATGGATTTTAAGGGGAACCCCGCGCCAAAAAAAAAAAAAAAAACGGCGTGGGGTCCCCCCAAAAATCCATACCAGACCCTTATCCGAGCACGCAACCTGGCAGGCCGCAGGAAAAGAGGGGGGGATGAGAGTGCGGCCCCCCTCCCTCCTGAACCGTACCAGGCCACATGCCCTCAACATTGGGAGGGTGCTTTGGGGTAGCCCCCCAAAACACCTTGTCCCCATGTTGATGAGGACAAGGGCCTCATCCCCACAACCCTGGCCGGTGGTTGTGGGGGTCTGCGGGCGGGGGGCTTATCGGAATCTGGAAGCCCCCTTTAACAAGGTGACCCCCAGATCCCGGCCCCCCCCCTGTGTGAAATGGTAAGGGGGTACATAAGTACCCCTACCATTTCACGAAGAAAGTGTTAAAAATGACAAGAGACAGTTTTTGACAATTCCTTTATTTAAATGCTTCTTCTTTCTTCTATCTTCCTTCATCTTCTGGTTCTTCTGATTCTTCTGGCTCTTCTGGTTCTTCCTCCGGCGTTCTCGTCCAGCATCTCCTCCGCGGCGTCTTCTGTCTTCTTCTCCTCGGGCCGCTCCGCACCCATGGCATGGGGGGGAGGCTCCCGCTCTTCTCTTCTTCTTTTCTTCTCTTCTTCTCTTCTTCTTTTCTTCTTTTCTTCTCCGGGCCGCTCCGCAATCCATGCTGGCATGGAGGGAGGCTCCTGCTGTGTGACGGCGCTCCTCGTCTGACAGTTCTTAAACGGGGGGCGGGGCCACCCGGTGACCCCGCCCCCCTCTGACGCACGGTGACTTGACGGGACTTCCCTGTGGCATTCCCCGTGACGTCATAGGGAAGTCCCGTCAAGTCACCGTGCGTCAGAGGGGGGCGGGGTCACCGGGTGGCCCCGCCCCCCGTTTAAGAACTGTCAGACGAGGAGCGCCGTCACACAGCGGGAGCCTCCCTCCATGCCAGCATGGATTGCGGAGCGGCCCGGAGAAGAAGAGAAGAAGAGAAGAAGAGAAGAAGAGAAGAAGAGAAGAAGAGAAGAAGAGAAGAGCGGGAGCCTCCCCCCCATGCCATGGGTGCGGAGCGGCCCGAGGAGAAGAAGACAGAAGACGCCGCGGAGGAGATGCTGGACGAGAACGCCGGAGGAAGAAACAGAAGAGCCAGAAGAACCAGAAGATGAAGGAAGATAGAAGAAAGAAGAAGCATTTAAATAAAGGAATTGTCAAAAACTGTCTCTTGTCATTTTTAACATTTTTGACACTTTCTTCGTGAAATGGTAGGGGTACTTATGTACCCCCTTACCATTTCACACGGGGGGGGCCGGGATCTGGGGGTCACCTTGTTAAAGGGGGCTTCCAGATTCCGATAAGCCCTCCGCCCGCAGACCCCCACAACCACCGGCCAGGGTTGTGGGGATGAGGCCCTTGTCCTCATCAACATGGGGACAAGGTGTTTTGGGGGGCTACCCCAAAGCACCCTCCCAATGTTGAGGGCATGTGGCCTGGTACGGTTCAGGAGGGAGGGGGGGCCGCACTCTCGTCCCCCCCTCTTTTCCTGCGGCCTGCCAGGTTGCGTGCTCGGATAAGGGTCTGGTATGGATTTTTGGGGGGACCCCACGCCGTTTTTTTTTTTTTTTTTTGGCGCGGGGTTCCCCTTAAAATCCATACCAGACCTGAAGGGTCTGGTATGGAATTTAGGGGGAACCCCACGTCATTTTTTTTTTTTTTTTTTTGGCCGGGGTTCCCCTTAATATCCATACCAGACCTGAAGGGCCTGGTATGGAATTTAGGGGGACTCCCACGTCATTTTTTTTTTTTTAATTTTGGTTCGGGGTTCCCCTTTGGGGAATTCCCATGCCGTTTTTATCAATGAACTTCTATGTGTATTGTCGGCAATGCAATAGCCGCGAGTAGTTTTAAATGAGTTTTTTCCTTCAAAATGTCATTTTGCTGTCAGACTGTTCTAAACACAGGAAACATGCGCCCCTTTACAGGCACACTATAGACACCCCCCAGGTACGAAATTTAAAGGGATATTACACTTTTATTGATTGACTTTAAGCATTATTAAAATCACTGCTCCTGAAAAAACGGCCGTTTTTAAAACTTTTTTTTGCATTGATCCATGTCCCCTGGGGCAGGACCCAGGTCCCCAAACACTTTTTATGACAATAACTTGCATATTAGCCTTTAAAATTAGCACTTTTGATTTCTCCCATAGACTTTTAAAGGGTGTTCCGCGGCATTCGAATTTGCCGCGAACACCCCAAATTGTTCGCTGTTCGGTGAACTTGCGAACAGCCAATGTTCGAGTCGAACATGAGTTCGACTCGAACTCGAAGCTCATCCCTAATGGTGAGTAACCTCTTCACTTTTGACATGAGAATAGCATGCAACAAAAAACGGACGTTCGGTCATCCGAAAATCTGATCATGTGTACAAGGCTTTAGTCATGCACTCCATAAATCTTTATGGAAGAGTGGCAAGAAGAAAGCCATTGTTGAAAGAAAGCCATAAGAAGTCCTGTTTGCAGGTTGCGAGAAGCCATGTGGGGAACACAGCAAACATGTGGAAAAAGGTGCTCTGGTCAGATGAGAATAAATTAAACTTTTTGGCCTAAAAGCAAAATGCTTTGTGTGGTGGAAAACTAACACTGCACACCACCCTGAACACACCATGCCCACCGTGAAACATGGTGGTGGCAGCATCATGTTGTGGGGATGCTTTTCTTCAGCAGGGACAGGGAAGCTGGTCAGAGTTGAGGGAGCCAAATACAGGGAAATCTTAGAAGAAAACCTGCTAGAGTCTGCTAAAGACTTGAGACTAGGGCGGAGATTCACCTTCCAGCAGAACAAGGACCCTAAACATACAGCCAGATCTACAATGGAATGGTTCAGATCAAAGCGTATTCATGTGTTAGAATAGCCCAGTCAAAGCCCAGACTGAAATCCGATTGAGAATCTGTGGCAAGACTTGAAAATTGCTGTTCACAGACGCTCTCCATCCAATCTGACAGAGCTTGAGCTATTTTTCAAGAAAAAATGGGCAAAATGTTTCTCTCTAGATGTGCAAAGCTGGTAGATACATCCCCAAAAAGACTTGCAGCTGTAATTGCAGCGAAAGGTTATTCTACAAAGTATTGATTTAGGGGGGCTGAATACAAATGCACGCCACACTTCACATATTTATATGTAAAAAAAATTGAAAACCATTTATCATTTTCCTTCCACTTCACAATTATGTGCCACTTTGTGTTGGTCGATCACATACAATCCCAATAAAATCCATTTATGTTTTTGGTTGTAACATGACAAAATGTGGAGAATTTCAGGGGGTATGAATACTTTTTCAAGGCACTGTATTGGCGCCCAAGCACTGCAGCACAGTATACTGGCTCATCAAGCTGCTTCTCCCACTCCCAGTCTGAGCCCGGCTGTAGAAGGCTTGCGAGTAGCTGATGCCAGATAAAACTCCAGTACATACACTGCTTGCTTAAAAATTGTGGATATACAGTGGGGACGGAAAGTATTCAGACCCCCTTAAATTTTTCACTTTGTTATATTGCAGCCATTTGCTAAAATCATTTAAGTTCATTTTTTTCCTCATTAATGTACACACAGCACCCCATATTGACAGAAAAACACAGAATTGTTGACATTTTTGAAGATTTATTAAAAAAGAAAAACTGAAATATCACATGGTCCTAAGTATTCAGACCCTTTGCTGTGACATTCATATATTTAACTCAGGTGCTGTCCATTTCTTCTGATCATCCTTGAGATGGGTCTACACCTTCATTTGAGTCCAGCTGTGTTTGATTATACTGATTGGACTTGATTAGGAAAGCCACACACCTGTCTATATAAGACCTTACAGCTCACAGCGCATGTCAGAGCAAATGAGAATCATGAGGTCAAAGGAACTGCCTGAAGAGCTCAGAGACAGAATTGTGGCAAGTCAACCATCACTGCAGCCCTCCACCAGTCGGGGCTTTATGGCAGAGTGGCCCGATGGAGGCCTCTCCTCAGTGCAAGACGCATGAAAGCCCGCATGGAGTTTCCTAAAAAACACCTGAAGGACTCCAAGATGGTGAGAAATAAGATTCTCTGGTCTGATGAGACCAAGATAGAACTTTTTGGCCTTAATTCTAAGCGGTATGTGTGGAGAAAACCAGGCACTGCTCATCACCTGTCCAATAGAGTCCCAACAGTGAAGCATGGTGGTGGCAGCATCATGCTGTGGGGGTGTTTTTCAGCTGCAGGGACAGGACGACTGGTTGCAATCGACAGAAAGATGAATGCAGCCAAGTACAGGGATATCCTGGATGCAAACCTTCTCCAGAGTGCTCAGGACCTCAGACTGGACCGAAGGTTTACCTTCCAACAAGACAATGACCCTAAGCACACAGCTAAAATAACGGAGTGGCTTCACAATAACTCCATGACTGTTCTTGAATGGCCCAGCCAGAGCCCTGACTTAAACCCAATTGAGCATTTCTGGAGAGACCTAAAAATGGCCGTCCACCAACGTTTTGCCATCCAACCTGACAGAACTGGAGAGGATCTGCAAGGAGGAATGGCAGAGGATCCCCAAATTCAGGTGTGAAAAACTTGTTGCATCTTTCCCAAAAAGACTCATGGCTGTATTAGATCAAAAGGGTGCTTCTACTAAATACTGAGCAAAGGGTCTGAATACTTAGGGCCATGTGATATTTCAGTTTTTCTTTTTTAATAAATCTGCAAAAATGTCAACAATTCTGTGTTTTTCTGTCAATATGGGGTGCTGTGTGTACATTAACAAGGAAAAAAAATGAACTTAAATGATTTTAGCAAATGGCTGCAATATAACAAAGAGTGAAAAATTTAAGGAGGTCTGAATACTTTCCGTCCCCACTGTATATTTTTTTTGTGATATGGGGCCCAGGATCACCACCAGCTTGTAAAATTGACAGTTTTTATTGAGCTTGCAAACAATCCAAAACAAAAACTGCTTTCTTCAACAAACAAAATAGTCTATATTTCTGGTACAAAAGAAAACAAGTAAAATAATGCAAATCGTATAAATACCTAAAATTGACCTTCTGCTAGCATCTTGTAAATTCCTGTAAAGCAGCACTGAAACTGCGAGAGAGAGGAGCAGCATTTAGACTAAATCGGGTACCCTGCATTTACATTTGCCGACAAGGAACATGCAAATGGGAGGAAAGAACAGAGAGATGACCTCATCAGTCTTGCTGCTCCTTCCATGTCCAATCACATGCTGGGGGAAGGAAAGAGTTGGTTTGCTTAACCACTTCACGCCCTTCCTGCACAGGCCAATTTTTAGCTTTCAGCGCTGTCGCACTTTGAATGATAATTGCGCAGTCATGCAACACTGTACACATATTAGTTATTTTATCATTTTTTGACACGGATAGAGCTTTCGTTTGGTGGTATTTGATCACCATTTGCTAAACAAATGAAAAAAGACCAAAAAAACATAAAATTTTTAGTTTCTGTTAAGAATATAGCAAATAAGTAATTTTTCTTCTTCACTGATGTAAAAAAGGCTGAACGGATGAGCACTGATGGAACGGCACTGATTATCAGTGCCCTGATCAATGTAAACAATGTGTTGACAGTCTTGCCGGTCAACGGCCCTGCTTTCCTCCTACAGACACAGCATGGGAGGAAAGGGCTGCCGATAACAGACAAGTCTGTTTACATGTGATCAACTGTGATTGAACACAGATGATCACATGGTAAAGGCCCTCTGTGATTGGCTCTTTACAATGATCAGCTGCCTCCAAAGGTCACAGAGCGCATGGGACGCGGGGTTCTGGGAGGACACCCATGGACACCCTCCCGGAACTGGGATCCAGAGCTGTAGCCATCTTTTGGAAAGAAGTTTTAGTGACACTAAATTATATCCTTATTCTGAATGAGCAGTGCATGTTCATATTATACACACTACTATACACACTACAAATCCCATAGTCCATCTCGGAAGAGAGGGTGGCTACATTCCTTCATACTGTGGGACCACAGTGAACAAACATAACCACCTTGTAACAGGAGGTCAGATTATTTCAGCAAAAAATAAAAGTAATTTGGAGGAGGCTGAGAGCTATAGGAGGTACTTTTTTGAGTCACCATAGTGTGCAAGGCCATGCACAACACTGCCACCAGCTACATTATCAACCTCATCTGCAGATATCGCCCAAATTGTGCTCTCCGCACATCCCAAGACATCTTGCTCTCTAGCCCCCTTGTTACCTCCTCCCATGCTCGCCTCCAGGACTTTTCCAGAACCTCTCCAATCCTCTGAAACTCCCTACCCCAGTATGTCCGGTCAGCATCTACCCTGTCCACCTCTAGGCGATTCTTGAAGACTTGTTTATTCAGGGAAACTTACCCCACCTCCTACTGTAAAAAAAAAAAACTCCACTCCAAAAACTGTACTCAAGTCACCTCCATCAGATCATCTCCTGCAGGTATTACCTTTTGTACTACCTCCCCCTCCCTTTAGATTGTAAGCTCCATGAGCAGGGACGTCCTATTTCTTCTGTGTTGTAATTGTGACGTCCCCTTTATATTGTAAAGCGCTGCGCAAACTGTAGGCGCTATATACCGTATTTATCGGTGTATAGCAAGCACTTTTTCCCCCCTTAAAATCACAGGAAAATCGTGGGTGCGTGTTATATGCCGAACGGCTGCCTCAGAGGGGAAGGAGGGAACGAGCGCCACCGAAATAGACAGAGCTGAATCACCCGTGTACTCGGCTTCGCTTGCAGTCACTCCCAGTCCCGCTTCCCGCCATTGGACCGGTGTTATGTCCATCATAGGAGCCGGGCCAAGGGGCGGGACTGTGAGACGAGCTGAGAGGAGGCGAGTGAGTACACAGGACATCCAGCTCTGTCTAGCTCGGTGGCGCTCGTTCCCTCCTCAGCAGGAGAAAGACTCATGTGCAGTTGGCCACTAATCATGCTGCAAACAGTGTCAAATTAAAGCAGATGGGCACAAATCATGCGCTAATGATGGGCAAGGCTGCAGATGGACACTGATCTTGCTATGCTGCATCGATGGGCAAGGCTGAAGATGGACACTGATATTTTTATAGGCTGCATTGATGGGCATTTAAAATGTAAGTTTTTTCCTTAAACTTCCCTCCTAAACTTGAGGTGCGTGTTATGCGCCTGTGCGTGTTATGCGCCTTTGCGTGTTATGCCCTGTAAACACGACCAGTTTTCCTGTTGGAATAAACTCCAAAGGTTTCTCCGACGGAACTCCGGAGTTCCGCTCAAGTGGTCTTGCCTACACACGGTCACACCAAAGTCCGACCGTCCAGAACGAGGTGACGTAAAACACGTACAACAGGACTAGAAAAAGGAAGTTCAATAGCCAGTAGCCAATGGCTTACGTCTCTTACTTGCTTCAGAGCATGCGTCGTTTTTGGTCCGTTGGAACAGCATACAGATGAGCGGTTTTCCCTATAGGAATGGTTTCGGCGGAGTTCCAGCGGGAATATTTAGAACATGTTCTATTTCTAGGTCCATCAGAATTTTCGAAAAAAAAAGGTCTGATGAGGCACACACACACACGAGTGGATTATACGATGAAAAGATTCCGTCTGACTTTTTCTGTCAGACATTCCGCTTGTGTGAACGCGGCATTATACACCGATAAATACGGTAAATCCTGTATAATAATAGTACTTAAGTAGATTTTTTTTTAAACAGAATTTAGTATCACAAATTGCACCAGAAAAAACCATGGTTGATGAATTAGCTGTACATTCAGATAGAGCTGTGGTAAATCTCATCAATGAACAGAAATACAGACATTGGGCAGGTAAGATAATCTTCATATATGCATTTCAACTGTGTATTTGCCTAAGATCAGTTCCAAGGCCACCATTTTCCTTTAAATGATGTTGAAATGCTTATCTTGATCCTTCTAAATTTGAGTAGAAAATGTCTATGGAACACATTTTCTATTTCGTATCCTCAGGTTCATGGGCCCCTTTGTCGTTAGATTTCAATGTTCCTAACGGGCCCCTTCAGAGCCTACCCTGGCTGGGTCTCTTCCCCCCATCTTCCTCCGAGGACTTCTAAGTTGCTCCCCGGAGTTAAACTTTCTCTCCATCTAGAGTGTTGAAAGACGGATACAGTTCTTGAACTCTTTCCAACCCAAATATTTAATCTGCAAACTTTTCAAAGCAATTTAAAACCTCTTAAAATATGAAGCATCTATTAAATATGCCAGCAATTGTTCCATGTGAGTGTCTCAGTTCCGATACATTTGTAAGCCACGGCCTACCATAGGATTATGTTTATATTGCTTATTTCAGCGATGTAAGGTTTTTCCTTAAAAGGAAGAGAAATCCAGACAGCCGGGCTATTCTTTCATGACAGACCTCAGCGCATCCTATAGCCAGTCACCTCCATCAGAGTTTACCTCCGATCAACTGGAAAGAATTATTTTCACAGCCTGCCAACAAATCAACTGCTCCTGCTCCGTTCGTATCCTTTTACTAAGCAGCCCGCAGTCCCGGCTCTCCCGTTGATTCACTCACAGTGTACTAATATTTCCATGAGAACCCCGAGGGCTTTGGTCTCTTGGGTAGTGATTGTTTTTTTTTCGTTGGATGGCTTGTAATAAGGCACCCCAGAAAATGACAGGGGTGACCTTCTGTGCAGCGCCCGAAAGCATAAATCTCGGTTGTGTTTGCAAGGGTAGAAAAAAACTATAGCGTGGCGAGAAATTATGAGCTTTTCGCTGGTTACCTTGTATCTCTGGCTTGATGCCATTTATCTGTCGTAATGTACACTGTTGACTTTCCCGTGATGCGCTCTGCTGTTTTATCACAAGAAGACGGTGGTGACTGTAATTTTCACCTTGATGCACAGTGACGAGGCAAAAAAGGCAGAGAGAATATTTAAAAAGCTTTAAAATCCCATTTTCTAGGAAGTTTAATAAAAGAAATGTGTTGTAAAGAAGTTGAACAATATGTCATTCAGAGGTTTGATCCATAACAGTTGCATGCATGGCCTATTCCATTCTTTGCTACCCTATAGTTAGTTACTATTTAAAAACTATACATTTAAAGTGTGTTTAACCACTTCAGCCCCAAAAGGATTTACCCCCTTCCTGACCAGAGCACTTTTTGCGATTCGGCACTGTGTCGCTTTAACTGACAATTGCGCGGTCGTGCTATAAAATTGCATTGATTACTGTAAAAATGTCACTGGCAGTGAAGGAGTTAACCTCTAGGTGGCACTGTAGTAAGCAGTGTGTCCTAGGGAGTATTTCTAACTGGGGGGGGAGGGGCTGTGTGTGACACTACACTGATCGCCGCTCCTGATCACAGGGAGCAGAGATCAGTGACAGTGTCACTAGGCAGAACGGGGAGATGCTTGTTTACATTAGCATCTCACCATTCTTACTCACCTTGAGACGATCGCGGGTATCCCCGTGGACATGGGATCCGCGAGACCAGCGATCACGGAGCTCCCGGCGGGCGCGCGCGTGCCCGCAACCCGCCTCTTAAAGGGCAACGTACAGGTACGTTAATCTGCCTTTACAGGCCCTTCTGCTGCAGTATATCTGCGTGAGGCGGTCGGGAAGCGGTTAAAAGAGAAACATGGGAACCCTTTATTATTATCTTTTTTAATCATACATAGGTGGATGCAGCATCGGTGCAATGCTGCATTTGTCCCCAGCCGGCTCTAAGGCTGAGAGCCGAGTGATCAAACACTCAGTGAACAGCTCTCTGCTCACCAAGCTCTGAGAACTATCAGTCACCGCTGTCTGCTTTGCCCCTCCAGCACTCACTGGAGCGCTGGGCTGTGGAGGGGGCAGAATGGTCCAGCTCAGGCTCTCAGCGGCTCACTGATAGGCTGAGCCGGATGCCAGTCAAGGCATGTAGGCAGATCCCGACCATATGGTCATGATCTTTCCCGAGCCTGGACTGGCTCTGTGACGTCAGCTGGCAGTGGGTTCAGCCCGCTGTCAGTGGAAAACGGGTCACAGTAGTGCAGAATGAACTTTGGCTGTACTTCTCCTTTAAAGTAGAACTTTAGGCAAATATTTTTTTTTTCATTTTGGATAGAGTAAGCAGTGCCGGTGTTCTGCCGAGAAAGTTCCGCTCGGCGGATAAGGACCCCCCTACTGCGCAGCGCCTGCGCAGTAGGATCCGGCGGAAATAGCTGAAGATGAATAGGGAAAAATCAGCTGTACACGGCGCCTGTAAGAGGGCCCCTCGCCACGCTTCGGGCACGGCCTCGCTTCGCTCGGCTCTTTTTTATTCCCCCTCTAGGTTCACTTGGATGGTGGGTAAGGAACCTGGACCTAGGGCACAGGCGCCATGTACAGCTGATTGTAGAATTTGTCCTTCGGCTATCTCCGGCGGCTGATATTAGTTCATACTGCGCAGGCGCTGCGCCTGCGCAGTACAGGGGGAACTTATCCGCCGAGGGAACTTTCTCGGCAAGACACCGGGACAAGGTCATCCAGCACCCAGGGCAAAGATGCCAAACTGCTCCACCCATTATAGGAGAGCTTAGAAGATCCTACCCCCCAGCAGTCATCCGCTTGTCAATAGGAGGATTTTTTATTAAGAGTGGATTCATCGCAAGAAATGAGGCTGTGCATGGTGGGACACCCCTGTGGCAGAGAGAAGCTAGAGAGCACAGGCTCCTGACTCTCTACTGCTCTCCACACTGCTCCCAGTGCTTGACTGAGAGGAGTAGTGATGCCACTGTCACTACTCCTGTCAGGCATATAGTCAGAATGGTGGGGGCTCCATCCCTGCAGTATACAACTGCTCCCAGGGCAGCTGTCCCTCTTGTCCACCCCTTCTCCCAACCCTGAGAGTAGGGGAGAGTTCTAATTTCTTTTTGCTATCTGTGTCCCATTGGGGAGATTTACCTTTACTTCCTTTTCATAGCCAAAACAGGAAGTGAGATGAAATCCCTGCAAATTAAGGGGTGACCTGATGAAGGGGCGTGCCCCAAAACATTGAGGTGAAAGCAAGTGGCTTTTCTTATCGTTCCACCTACGTGTGATTGATTGGCAATTAGGGATGAGCTTCAGTTGTCCGAACAGCGAACAATTTGGGGCAAATTCGCGGCAAATTCGAAAGCCGCGGAACACCCTTTAAAAGTCTATGGGAGAAATCAAAAGTGCTAATTTTAAAGGCTTATATGCATGGTATTGTCAAAAAAGTGTTTGGGGACCTGGGTCCTGCCCCAGGGGACATGGATCAATGCAAAAAAAGTTTTAAAAACGGACGTTTTTTCAGGAGCAGTGATTTTAATAATGCTTAAAGTGAAAAAATAAAAGTGTAATATTCCTTTAAATTTCATACCTGGGGGATGTCTATAGTATGCCTGTAAAGGGGCGCATGTTTCCCGTGTTTAGAACAGTCTGACAGCAAAATTACATTTCAAAGGAAAAAAAGTCATTTAAAACTACTCGCGGCTATTAATGAATTGCCGGTCCGACAATACACATAAAAGTTCATTGATAAAAACGGCATGGGAATTCCCCACAGGGGAACCCCGAACCAAAATTTTAAAAAAAATGACGTGGGGGGTCCCCCTAAGTTCCATACCAGGCCCTTCAGGTCTGGTATGGATATTAAGGGGAACCCTGGCCAAAATTTTTTTAAAAATGGCATGGGGTCCCCCTCAAAATCTATACCAGACCGTTCAGGTCTAGTATGGATTTTAAGGGGAACCCCGTGCCAAAATTTTTTAAAAAATGGCGTGGGGTCCCCCCAAAAATCCATACCAGACCTGGTAGCCCCCCAAAACACCTTGTCCCCATGTTGATGGGGACAAGGGCCTCATCCCCACAACCCTTGCCCGGTGGTTGTGGGGGTCTGTGGGCGGGGGGGCTTATTGGAATCTGGAAGCCCCCTTTAACAAGGGGACCCCCAGATCCCGGCCCTCCCCCTGTGTGAAATGGTAAGGGGGTACAAAACTACCCCTACCATTTCACAAAAAAAGTGTCAAAAATGTTAAAAATGACAAGAGGCAGTTTTTGACAATTCCTTTATTTAAATGCTTCTTCTTTCTTCTATCTTCTTCGGTTTCTTCCTCCATCTTCTCCTTCTTCTGGTTCAGTAGGGTTGAAGTCAGGCCCTTGTCCAGGCCACTCAAGTTCCTCCACACCAACTCATTGCTTTGTGTCTTTGTGGAGCTTGCTTTGGGCACTGGGGTGAAATCATCTAAGAACAGAAAAGAGCCTTCTATAAATTGTTACCACATGGTTGGATTGGGAAGCACACAATTGTCTAAGGGGTCATTTAGATGGGCAATCTAGGGCGGACACTGTCCAAAATTGTCAATTTTCGCTGGCAAGCATTAACATACTGCATAAACATACAGCCACAACAAGTACCCTGTACAAGTCAAATATAGGCTGACAGGCGCTGCCACTCTTCACATGTAACCGCTCATCTAGGTGATTATGTAGGATTAGGGATTCAGCTTGGCCCCTGGAACACAGACCGGTTTCAGGCTGGGACAGGGTTTCTGGCCTCAGCTTACACTTTCCCTTTAAGTACCCCAACAGAATATATATTTAGCATTTCCTCCACTTTGCACAGGTGATTTAATTAACCAAGCTCAATATGTCCAAGTGGAAATCTGAAAACATGACCTGCTGGGTGGACTTGGTGACTATGGATGAGAAACACTGCTTGGGTGCACATTGTAGTAACTTTATTCCAACTTAAATGGAGGTAAATTAGGTATCTGGCACTCCAGGAGGCAATGCCCTTAGTTTATGATAATGTAAATTTGATTAGTCAGTCTTTAGGTAAAAACAAAGTTGAACCACGGTAAGGGGGTGATTGAATTTTTATTTTTTTTTTATTTTTAATTTTATAGCTACTTTGGTTTACACAGTGTCCATATGCTGACGTTTAAGGAGTAGTGAGTGATCAATACGTAGAGGTTCTTAAAGTGTCTAACCTATCTCAAGGAAACCAGTCTGGTTGGCACAGCAATCTACCCAACACACATACAGACACTTGGATAGGGGTCCCATTTGTAGTATCTGCCACCAATCACCAGAGAGCCTTGTGAGTATGGATGAGCCGAACAACCCCCGGTACGGTTCGCGTCAGAACATGCGAACGGCCCGAAAGTTTGCGCGAACATTCGAACACCGCTAAAGTCTATGGCACCTGAACGTAAAAAAATCAAAACTGCGAATTTTAAAGGCTAATATGCAAGTTATTGTCAAAAAAAGTGTTTGGGGACCCGGGTCCTGCCCCAGGGGACATGGATCAATGTAAAAAAAAGTTTTAAAAACGGCAGTTTTTTCGGGAGCAGTGATTTTAATGATGCTTAAAGTGAAAAAATAAAAGTGAAATATTCCTTTAAATATCGTACCTGGGAGGTGACTATAGTATGCCTGTAAAGTGGCACGTGTTTCCCGTGTTTAGAACAGTCCCTGCACAAAATTACATTACATTTCTAAAAGGAATAAAAGTAATTTAAAACTGCTTGCGGCTGTAATGTAATGTCTGGTCCCGGCATATGAATGAAAATTGAGAAAAACGGCATGGGTAACCCCCCAGCCCATTACCAAGCCCTTTGGGTCTTGTATGGATATTAAGGGGAACCCCAAACCCAAATTAAAAAAAGAAAAGGCGTGGGGCTCCCAGGCCCTATATACTCTGAACAGCAGTATACAGGCAGTCCAAACAAGACAGGGACTGTAGGTTTGTTCTTCAGTTGAATCTGTTTGTAATTTGGAACAGGTACATTTTGTAATGTAGCTCCAGCTAAAAAAAATTTTTTTAAATTTTTAAGCTTTTTGGATAACATAAGGAAGGGTTATCATCACCCCTGTAACATTTGTTTTGCTGTCTGTGCCCCTGTTCAGAAGATTTCACCTCACTTTGTCCCAATGACAATTGGATTTTGAAAATTTGGGGGTTTTAGGGAAACAAGGATTGGTGATAATAAAGCATCAGTGGAGACACCTTTTTCCCATATTAACTCTTACAGGAGAGAATTTCCCTTCCTAGGGGTAGATTTCCTTTCACTTCCTGTTGTCTCCCTCTGTTCGCAAGTAGGAATTGTTTGTAAGTCGGATGTTTGAAAGTAGGGGACCGCCTGTATATACTATACGGCCTGTCCTATATACTCTGCAGAAAATTGGGCCTTAGGTGTTGGTGGTACCAGAACGCTGTAAGCCCTCACAGTTACTCTTGATGGGCGCTGGAACGGGCCCTGCTGTGAAATATTATATCAAGAATTGTACTTACATGCCCCTGTTGAATAGGGGCAGAAAAATTGGGCCTTTGGTGGTGGTGTGGTGGTGGTGCCACAACACTGTAAACCCTCACAGTTACTCTTGGTGGGCGCTGGAACGGGCCCTGCTGTGAAATATTATATCAAGAATTGTAATTACATGCCCCTGTTGAACAGGGGAAGAAAAATTGGGCCTTTGGTGGTGGTGTGGTGGTGGTGCCACAACACTGTAAGCCCTCACAGTTACTCTTGGTGGGCGCAGGAACGGGCCCTGCTGTGAAATTTTAGATCAAAAATTGTAATTACACGCCCCTGTTAAACAGGGGCAGAAAAACTGGGCCTTAGGTGGTGGTGGTGGCACAACACTGTAAAGCCTCACAGATACTCTTGTTGAGTGCAGGAACGGGCCCTGCTGTGAAATATTAGAGCAAATATTGTAATTACATGCCCCTGTTGAATAGGGGCAGAAAAATGCCCTGCTGTGAAATATTACAGCAAAAATTGTAATTACACACCCCTGTTAAACAGGGGCAGAAAAATTGGGCCTTAGGCACTGGTGGTGGTGCCCTGAAAAAAAAATGTTCTTAGAAGCTATCAACATGAACATTGAGGAGGAATAGGATAGTCACTCAGCATAACAGGATAGTCACTCAGCATAGGCAGTCTTCAAGGGATCTCACATTCATAGAAAAATTAATCGGTTACATCAACATCAGGTGCTTGGTAGCTGGTGATCCAAGACTGATTCATTTTTATGAAGGTGAGCCGATCAACTGAGTCTGTGGACAGGCGCACTCTGTGATCGGTTACAAAGCCTCCAGCAGCACTGAATGTGCGTTCAAAAAGAACGCTGGATGCAGGACAGGCCAGTAGCTCAATTGCATATTGTGCAAGCTCTGGCCAGTGATCCATCCTCAAGACCCAGTAACTTTTCGGGTGGAAAGGTCTCCAAGTCTGATCTCGCCCCTAGGTATTCCTGCACTATGTAAATCAGACGCTGGCGATGGTTGCTGGAACCGATCAGACCTTGGAGCTGCTGACTAAAGAATTGTCTGAACGCATCGCTCAGACAGCCACCTTCTCCACCGCTCCTTCTGTGACTGACTGAAGCCTCAGCAACACGTTGTGCAGGAGAACCAGGAAATTGTAACCTCCCAGGCTCTGGAAACGCACTGCACAAACCTTTCTGCAAGGCCTCCCGAAGATGTTTCATCCTCTGCTCCCTCTGTGAAGGCTGGATAAATTCCGCAACCTTACCCTTGTAACATGGATCAAGGAGAGTTGCCAGCCAGTAATGATCCCTCTCCTTGTTACCACAAACCTTTCGCAGGCTTTGCAGGATCAGGGAGGCCATGCAGCGAAGGTTTGCTGAGGCATTCGATCCGGAGTCCTCTTATTCACTAAGGATGACATGATCCACAGTCACCTCCTCCTAGCCACGTACAAGTCCATGGGTTTCTGGGGACTGAAAACGATCCATTGAAGACTGCTGCTGATACTGAGTGCTAGGCTCCACCTCCATGCTGACACAATCCTCATCCTCCTCCTCCTCTTCCTGTGTGATCGTCAGGCCCGCAGGAATACTGTCTGGATAAATGGGGCCTTGAGCGGTAAGGAAGTCCTCTTTCTCCCTCTGTTCTGCCTCATGTGCCCTGTCCATTATTCCACGAAGCGTGTGCTCCAACAGGAAGACAAGAGGGACAGTATCACTGATGCATGCACTGTCACTGCTCACCATCCTTGTGGCCTCCTCAAATGGTGACAGGACAGTGCATGCATACTTGATCAGTAGCCCCTGGCGTGGCGAAAAAAAGCCAAGCTCCCCTGACCCTGTCCTGGTGCCATGCTCACACAGGAACTCATTGATAGCTCTCTGCTGCATGTGCAGCCTCTGCAACATTGCCAACGTTGAGTTCCACCTGGTGGACATGTCATAAATGAGGCAGTTCTTGGGCAAGTTGCATTCCTTTTGAAGGTCAACTAGCCGAGCACTGGCATTATATGACCGGCGGAAATGCCCACAGACTTTCTTGGCCTACCTCAGGAGATCCTGTAAGCCCGGGTATCAGCACAAGAACCGCTGCACCACCAAATTAAGGACGTGAGCCAAACAGGGAACATAGGTCAAGTTTCCCTGTTGGAGGGCGGAGAGGAAGATGGTGCCATTGTGGCAAACCACCATTCCTGGCTAAAGCTGGCATGGCGTCAACCACCTCTGAGTCTGCCCCTGCAGAGCTGACAGAATCTCTGCCCCAGTGTGGCTCCTGTTCCCTAAGCAGACCAACTCAAGCACCGCATGGCATCTTTGTGCCTGAGTGCTTGCGTAGCCCCTTGAACGCCTACAGAGCACCGCTGGGTCCGAGGAGAAATCTGTAGAGGAAGAGGTCATAGAGGAAGTAGAAGAGGAGGGGTGGAGGAGAGAGATGTGTCAGAATCACCACTACTAGCAATTTGGAGGCATGGTGGCGGAACAAGCTCCAACAATACTGCACCCTGTCCTGCATCCTTCTCAGCTGCCATCAGAGTTACCCAGTGCACCGTGAAAGAAAGGTAATGTCCCTGTTCATGCTTGCTGGACCATGAGTCAGCGGTAATATTCACCTTACTGCTGACCATCCTGTCCAACGAGGCCAAGACATTGCCTCCCACATGCCGGTAGAGAGCTGGAATGGCCTTCCGTGAAAAGAAATGGCGTTTGGGAACCTGACACTGAGGTACCGCACATTCCACAAATTCACGAAAGGGGGCAGAGTCTACCAGCTGAAAAGGCAGCAGTTAGAGTGCTAGCAATTTAACCAAGCTAGCATTCAGCCACTGAGCATGTGGATGGCTGGGACCGAATTTCTTTCGAGGGTTTAGCAACTGGGGTAGGGAAATTTGCCTGCTACAATTGGATGTTGGTGTAGCGATAGCAGATTGCCCGCAAGTACTTGGCACACCTAATTCTACACCTTCATTCCTCTCAGTGCAGGTTTCTGAGGACTGAAGGTATAGTGGGTTTGGAGATCCCAGCTGATGAGGAGCAAGGAGAGGTCTGCCTTGTTCTTTGGTGTGGGTCTTTTAAGTATTGTTGCCAACGGACTGCATGGGAGGTCGACATATGTCTGGTCAAGCATGTGGTGCCCAAGCGGCTGCTCTTTTGGCCACGCTTGATACGCTTCAGATATATGTTGCAAACAGCAATGGTTCGATCTGCTGCACGCGTATCAAAAAAGGCCCACACCAAAGAACTTTTCAAAATACGCAGGGAGTCAGCAGCGCCCTGCACATGCGGAGCTCTGTGGTGGGATGCAGTCAGGTGGCTGCCCTTAAGCTGGCCCCTGGAGGGCATCCTGCCTCGTTGGAGATGTGCCTCCTCCTCCTCCTCTCTTCTATCAGGCACCCACGTAGAGTCAGTGACCTCATCATCCCCTCCCTCCTCGTCACTGGAGCAAACCTGGCAGTATGCTGCAGCTGGGGGGACATGACTGCCAGTTTCCCCCAGCTGGGCTCAGATTACTGCCTTCCTCAACCTGGGTACCATCATCGGAGCCTTCAAAACTCTGCGCATCCTCCTGCAGCATGTACCCGACACTCTGGTCGAACAGTTCGGGGGACTCCTCCCTGCATGATGGTAGGGCTAGGGAAGGAGTGACTGATGACAGTGAGCCGATGGAATAGGCCAATTTGGCAGCTGCATTGGCAGGCAAACTACTCTGAGCCTGGGTGACAGAGGATGAGGAGGATGAGGACGGCTTAGTTATCCACTCTATCAACTCAGTGCTGGTCGTGGATCCTCAGCACGTGGCCGTGGGGCACGCTTGTCCTTTTTTTCTGCATGTTGTGGATCAACACAGCCAGCTGCCGAAAAAAAGGACAAGCGTGCCCCACGGCCACGTGCTGAGGATCCACGACCAGCACTGTTGGCTGTAGACTAGACATGTGCACACTGAAATATTTCGTTTCGGAATTTCGTTTTTGTCCGAAAAATAAATTTATTTAGTTACTCCCGAAATTCGTTTTTATCTATTTAGTTTTTTTCGTTAAAAATTGCATTCGTCCGAAAATCTAAATTAAAGTCGAATCTGTCATTGAAGGCTTATGGTGTCTGTCGAATGTTCAAAGAAGATTTGACGGAGCAGCTAAACTGTACGACGTCGTATAGTTTACCTGCTCCGTCGAATCTTCTTAGAACTTTCAACAGACACCATAAGCCAAAGTACGTGTGTACTTAGTTCTAGCTGTTTTACTGCTCCTCCTCTTTGGTTACAATCAGCCAATAACATTCATCATCATCATTATTTTTATTTATCTTTTCTCCCCTACGTCGAATCTTTTCTCCCCTACGTCGAATCTTTTCTCCCCTACGTCGAATCTTTTCTCCCCTACGTCGAATCTTTTCTCCCCTACGTCGAATCTTTTCTCTCTATGTCGAATCTTTTCTCCCTATGTAGAATAATCTTGCACTAATAGAGTTAAGGTTAGGCACATTCGACCACAGGTTTGATGGACACAGATTGTTATTGTCATCATTATGTCGAATCTCCTATCTATATCGAACTGTTGTAGCAAGGAAAACGAAAATAAAGCATTTGTTTATGTCGGATCTTTCGTTTTTCGGATTCTGCACTTTCGTTATCGTTTGTTAAAACGATAACGAAAATACCTGAAATTCGGATGAAAATGCATTCGGACGAAAACGAATGCACATGTCTACTGTAGACACAGAGCCTGCCTGCCCTCTTTTATTAGCTTGTGAGTGTCTGCCTCTCCTTGGTGGCCTTCCAGACATGCTGTAAAATTTTATTAGCAAAACACCGCCTGAAGTTTACTAGAAAAAGTACACCAGGAATGGCCTACAGTCAGATATAGGCTTGGCTAGACTAGAATGCAGTAGATATATATATATGTAGGACACTGTATATATATATTTAATGCACTGCAGATCACTGAATCACCTGCCTGCCTGAAAGTGTATTTGAAAACGTACACCAGGAATGGCCTGCAGTCAGATATAGGCTTGGCTAGACTGGAATGCAGTGGATATACAGTGGGGACAGAAAGTATTCAGACCTCCTTCAATTTTTCACTCTTTGTTATATTGCAGCCATTTGCTAAAATCATTTAAGTTCATTTTTTTCCTCATTAATGTACACACAGCACCCCATATTGACAGAAAAACACAGAATTGTTGACATTTTTGCAGATTTATTAAAAAAGAAAGACTGAAATATCACATGGTCCTAAGTATTCAGACACTTTGCTCAGTATTTGGTAGAAGCACCCTTTTGATCTAATACAGCCATGAGTCTTTTTGGGAAAGATGCAACAAGTTTTTCACACCTGGATTTGGTGATCCTCTGCCATTCCTCCTTGCAGATCCTTTCCAGTTCTGTCAGGTTGGACGGTAAACGTTGGTGGACAGACATTTTTAGGTCTCTCCAGAGATGCTCATTTGGGTTTAAGTCAGGGCTCTGGCTGGGCCACTCAAGAACAGTCACGGAGTTATTGTGAAGCCACTCCTTCGTTATTTTAGCTGTGTGCTTAGGGTCATTGTCTTGTTGGAAGGTAAACCTTCGGCCCAGTCTGAGGTCCTGAGCACTTTGGAGAAGGTTTTCATCCAGGATATCCCTGTACTTGGCCGCATTCATCTTTCCCTTGATTGCAACCAGTCGTCCCTGCAACTGAAAAACACCCCCACAGCATGATTCTGCCACCACCATGCTTCACTGTTGGGACTGTATTGGACAGGTGATGAGCAGTGCCTGGTTTTCTCCACACATACCGCTTAGAATTAAGACCAAAAAGTTCTATCTTGGTCTCATCAGACCAGAGAATCTTATTTCTCACCATCTTGGAGTCCTCCAGGTGTTTTTTTAGCAAACTCCATGCAGGCTTTCATGTGTCTTGCACTGAGGAGAGTCTTCCGTCGGGCCACTCTGCCATACAGCCCCGACTGGTGGAGGGTTGCAGTGATGGTTGAATTTCTACAACTTTCTCCCATCTCCCGACTGCATCTCTGGAGCTCAGCCACAATGATCTCTCACCAAGGCTCTTCTCCCCCGATAGCTCAGTTTGGCCGGGTGGCCAGCTCTAAGAAGGGTTCTGGTCGTCCCAAACGTCTTCCATTTAAGGATTATGGAGGCCACTGTGCTCTTAGGAACCTTAAGTGCAGCAGAATTATTTTTGTAACCTTGGCCAGATCTGTGCCTTGCCACAATTCTGTCTCTGAGCTCTTCAGGCAGCTCCTTTGACCTCATGATTCTCATTTGCTCTGACATGCACTGTGAGCTGTAAGGTCTTATTTAGACAGGTGTGTGGCTTTCCTAATCAAGTCCAATCAGTATAATCAAACACAGCTGGACTCAAATGAAGGTGTAGAACCATCTCAAGGATGATCAGAAGAAATGAACAGCACCTGAGTTAAATATATGAGTGTCACAGCAAAGGGTCTGAATACTTAGGACCATGTGATATTTCAGTTTTTCTTTTTTAATAAATCTGCAAAAATGTCAACAGTTCTGTGTTTTTCTGTCAATATGGGGTGCTGTGTGTACATTAATGAGGAAAAAAATGAACTTAAATGATTTTAGCAAATGGCTGCAATATAACAAAGAGTAAAAAATGTAAGGGGGTCTGAATGCTTTCCGTCCCCACTGTATATGTAGGAGACTGTATATATATTTAATGCACCGCAGATCACTGAATCACCTGCCTGCCTGAAAGTGTATTTGAAAACGTACACCAGGAATGGCCTCCTGTCAGATATAGGCTTGGCTAGACTAGAATGCAGTGGATATATATGTAGGAGACTGTATGTATACTTAATGCACTGCAGATCACTGAATCACCTGCCTGCCTGAAAGTGTATTTAAAAACGTACACCAGGAATGGCCTGCAGACAGATATAGGCTTGGCTAGACTGGAAGCAGTGGATATATATATATATGTAGGAGACTGTATATATATTTAATGCACTGCAGATCACTGAATCACCTGCCTGCCTGCCTGAAAGTGTATTTGAAAACGTACACCAGGAATGGCCTGCAGTTAGATATAGGCTTTACTAGACTGGAATGCAGTGGATATATATATGTAGGAGACTCGTAGGCCTGCGCACAGGGTGTGCCGGGTCTGCCTGGGCACACCCTAATCACCCGTGCTGTCTCCCAAGATCTGCCCTGAAATGTTGCATTCAAGAGAGTGTGTAGCCCACCCTGCCTGTGAAACAGTTTCCCAAGCAGCAGATCGTGAGATTTACAAGAGCCACTGAGTGTGTGAACTATCATATAATGTTACTGCTTGCCGAGAGAGACCAGCTGTCAAAATTCTGCGGTGATGTCGGGGGTAGGCGGGACCGAACGGCTATCAAATACCAGCCAATGGGATGGGGTCTGGGCGGGCCGCTATGTTTATGTGGCCCCCCCCTTTCTTAAGCTGCCCAATCATTGGCTGGTGTTGATAGCTGCTTGGTCCCGCCCATCCCGACATCGTGGCTGAGTTGTGACAGCTCCTCTCTCTCCCTACAAGAAGTTACATTAGCTGACAGTTTCACACACCGAGCGGCTCTGGCAAGTCTGTCTGCTGCATGTGAAACTCCTCCTCTCCCCTGCCAGTGCAAATCAATGCTGCCAATCAGTGCCAACCAATGCCAACCAATGCTGTCTATCAGTGCCAACCAATGCTGCCTATCAGTGCCAACCAATGCTGCCTATCAGTGCCAACCAGTGCCAACCAATGCTGTCAACCAGTGCCAACCAATAATGCCTATAAATGCCAACCAATGCTGTCTATCAGTGCCAAGTGCCAACCATTGCTGCCTATCAGTGCCAACCAATGTTGCCATGCCAATCAGTGCCAATCAATGCCAATCAGTGCTGCCTATCGGTGCCAATCAATGCTGCCAATCAGTGCCAACCAATGCTGCCTATCAGTGAAAATCAATGCTGCCAATCCGTGCCAATCAATGCTGCCTATCAGTGCCAATCAGTGCTGCCTATCAGTGCCAATCAGTGCTGCCATTCAGTGCCAATCAATGCTGCTAATCAGTGGTAGCCAATGCTGCCTATCAATGCCATCCAATGCTGTCAATCAATGCCCATCAGTGCTACCTATCAGTGCCAATAAATGCTGCCTATCAGTGCCAATCAATGCTACCAATCAGTGCCCATCAGTTCTGCCAATCAGTACCCATTAGTGCTCGCTATCAGTGGCATCAGTGCCCATCAGTGCATCAATGATTTCTATCAGTGCCCATAAGTGTTGCCAGTCAGAGACCATCAGTGCTGTCAGTGCCCATAAGTGCTGCTAATCAAAGCCCATCAGTGCTGCCTATCTGTGTCAATCAATGCTGCCTATCAGTGCCCATCAGTGCTACCAATTAGTGCCCATCAATGCTGCCAATCAGTGCAGCCTATTAGTGCCAATCAGTGCTCATTAATGCTGCCAATCAGTGCCACCTATCAGTGTCAATCAGTGCCCAACAGTGCAGCCTATCAGTGCTACAAACAAGTGCCCATCATTCCTGCCAATCAGTGCTGCCAATCAGTGGCAATCATTGCTGCCTAAGAGGGGCCACCAATCAGTGCCTATCAGTGGACATCAGTGCTTCAAATCATTGCCACCTATCAGTGTCAATTGGGGGCAGCTATTAGTGCCCATCATTTCTGCCTATCAGTGCCACCTATCAGTGGCAATCAGTTTCGCCAATCAGTGCCCATCAGTGCCACCTATCAGTGCTCATCAGTGCTGCCAATCAGTGCCCACCAGTGCACTGAGTGCAGGGATGGGGAGATGAACTCCGCAGCCAGGCCCATTGTCCATGGGGGAGGGTCAGCCTGGTGGGGCACAACTGAAATCCATTGATTTATTAATGCCACATGCTGATTCATATAATAGGTAATCACCACACTACCATTTATAATAAACTACTGGAGGTAAAATAAAAAAGTGGCAGTGAAAGTCCTGCCGCTAAGCACTGTTACTGTACGTGTTCCCCCACCACAAAAAAAAAAGTACAGCGCAAACTTACTAATCAACAACTTAACAATAATGGTGGAACCCTCTAGTGTATGGAAATCTCAATAAACTTCTATATCACCACAATACCGGTCTCTGTGATATGTAACGTCACATATAATACACATCAAACTGAAAACAAGACATAACAAATAAAACTTAGCAGGGATGGTGGAAACCCCTCTACAGATAATTGCAATACAAACTAACTTCAAGTGCAACAACTTTTTAGTTGGGATGTTTACTTCATTATAGCACTTTGGAATTTACATTTTTTAGATTGTTACACTTATTTTATATGTTTTAGTTACTATTATAATGTGAATTATTGCACTTGAAGTTAATTTTCCACCACCCCCGCTAAGTCCATGTCTTTATAGACCTTGCTTTAAGCACTGGTGCACAGTCATGTTGGCACAGGAAGAGGCCATCCCAAAACTGTTCCCAAAAAGTTGGGAACATGAAATTTTCCAAAATGTCTTGGTATGCTGATGCCCTAAGAGTTCCCTTCACTGGAACTAAGGGGCCAAGCCCAACCCCTGAAAAACAACCCCAAACCATAATCCCCCCTCCACCAAATGATTTGGACCAGTGCACAAAGCAAGGTCCACAAACATGGATGAGCGATTTTGGGGTGGAGGAACTTGACTGGCCTGCACCTCAACCCAATAGAACACCTTTGGGATGAATTTGAGTGGAGACTGTGAGCCAGGTCTTCTCGTCCAACATTAGTGCCCAACCTCACAAATGCGCTTTGGGAAGAATGGTCAAACATTCACATAGACATACTCCTAAACCTTGTGGACAGCCTTCCCAGAGTTGAAGCTGTTATAGCTGCAAAGGGTGGACCAACTCAATATTGAACCCTACAGACATATGCCCCGTACACACGGTCAGATTTTCCGACGGAAAATGTGTGATAGGACCTTGTTGTCGGAAATTCCGACCGTGTGTAGGCTCCATCACACATTTTCCATCGGATTTTCCGACACACAAAGTTTGAGAGCAGGATATAAAATTCTCCGACAACAAAATCCGTTGTCGGAAATTCTGATTGTGTGTACACAAATCCGACGGACAAAGTGCCACGCATGCTCAGAATAAATAAAGAGATGAAAGCTATTGGCCACTGCCCCGTTTATAGTCCCGACGTACGTGTTTTACATCACCGCGTTTAGAACGATTGGATTTTCCGACAACTTTGTGTGACCGTGTGTATGCAAGACAAATTTGAGCCAACATCCGTCGGAAAAAATCCTAGGATTTTGTTGTCGGAATGTCCAAACAAAGTCCGACCGTGTGTACAAGGCATAAGACTGAGATACCATTAAAGTTCATGTGTGAGTAAAGGCAGGCGTCCCAATACTTTTGACAATATAATGTGTGTGTGTGTATGCAATAGGCTGCGCACGCCTATGAGCAGACTGTATATATATTTAATGCACTGCAGATCACCGAATCACCTACCTAAAAGTGTATTTGAAAACGTACACCAGGAATGGTCTGCAGTCAGATATAGGCTTGGCTAGACTAGAATGCAGTGGATATATATGTAGGAGACTGTATATATATTTTATGCACTGCAGATCACTGAATCGCCTGCCTGCCTGAAAGTGTATTTGAAAACGTACACCAGGAATGGCCCCAGATATAGGCTTGGCTAGACTGGAATGCAGTAGATATATATATGTAGGAGACTGTATATATATTTTATGCACTGCAGCTCACTAAATCAACTGCCTGCCTGAAAGTATATTTGAAAATGTACACCAAGAATGGCCTGCAGTCAGATATAGGCTTGGCTAGCCTGGAATGCAGTGGATATATATATGTAGGAGACTGTATATATATTTAATGCACTGCAGCTCACTGAATCGCCTGCCTGCCTGACAGTATATTAGAAAACTTACACCAGGAACAGCCTGCAGTCAGATCTAGCTACACTGGATACAGTGGATGTACATATACACGAGACTGTATATATATATATATATATATATATTAAATACACTGCAGCTAACTGAATCGCCTGCCTGCTCAATCTAAATGAAATTCTCTCAGTCAAGGCCAGCAACACAATACACAGGGTCGACGTGCAGGCGGCCTTATATAATGTGGGCCGTGGACTTAATCCCCTGAGCCATAATTGGCCAAAGGCACCGTGCCCTTGGCTAATTATGGCTCTCTTTGCTGACGACGCTGTGATTGGCCAAAGCATGTATGTCATAGTGCATGCTTGCCCAATCATCAGACAGCAATGCACTGCGATGTCGCAGTGCATTATGGGGTGCGACGCGCCGCTCACATTTGTCGTGAACTTCCCATAATGTTCGTATTTCGACGAACGCTCGAACAGCCAATGTTCGAGACGAATTCATGTTCGACCCGAACATAAAGCTCATCCCTACTTGTGAGCTTGGAAAAGACTTTCCAGAGACATTGCATGGGCAGAGTGTGCTAGTGTAATTTTAAACTTTACAGCTCTGTGCATAAAAGTAGTGTTCTCTCTGACCCTCGTCTCCCTCCATTGAGTTAAAACAAGAGCTCAGCTCCCCATTTAGCATGAAACGTGAGCTTTGCTATTTGCAAAGCTTCAGGTCTCACTCAACAGGCATGGGTTGGACCTCTACAAAGAGACCACTGCTTCCACCCAGAGATCAAGGGTCCTTCTCCACAGCAGGGGATAGGCTCTTCTACTCAGACTGTGGCTGCTTTTTAACCACTTGGCCTCTGGAAGATTTACCCCTCTTCATGACCAGGCCATTTTTTAAAAATACGGCACTGCATTACTTTAACAATTGCGTAGTCATGCAACTCTGTACATAAATGAAATTATGTCCTTTTTGCTCACAAATAGAGCTTTCTTTTGGTGGTATTTGATCCCCACTGGGTTTTATATTTTTTGCGCTAAAAACAAAAAAATACAGACAATTCAGAAAAAATGATACCTCTTACTTTCTGCTATAAAACATATCCAATAAAACATTTAAAATATTGAAATGTCGTCATAAATGTAGGCCTATATGTATTCTGCTACATATTTTTGGTAAAAGAAAATCCCAATAAGTGTATATTGATTGGTTTGTGCAAAAGTTATAGCATCTGCAAACTATAGGATATACTGGAATTTCTTTTTTTATACTAGTAATGTGTCAGAAACCATGAAATCAGGCCGAGACAGAAGTACAGTTAACCACTTCAGCCCCGGAAGGTTTTACCCCCTTCCTGACCAGAGCACTTTTTACAATTCGGCACTGCGTCGCTTTAACTGCTAATTGCGCGGTCATGCAATGCTGTACCCAAACGAAATTTGCGTCCTTTTCTTCCCACAAATAGAGCTTTCTTTTGATAGTATTTGATCACCTCTGCCGTTTTTATTTTTTGCGCTATACACGGAAAAAGACCGAAAATTTTGAAAAAAAATGATATTTTCTACTTTTTGTTCTAAAAAAAATCCAATAAACTCAATTTTAGTCATACATTTAGGCCAAAATGTATTCGGCCACATGTCTTTGGTAAAAAAAATGTCAATAAGTGTATATTTATTGGTTTGCGCAAAAGTTATAGCGTCTACAAACTAGGGTACATTTTCTGGAATTTACACAGCCTTTAATTTATGACTGCCTATGTCGTTTCTTGAGGTGCTAAAATGGCAGGGCAGTACAAAACCCCCACAAATGACCCCATTTTGGAAAGTAGACACCCCAAGGAATTTGCTGAGAGGCATGTTGAGCCCATTGAATATTCATTTTTTTTGTCCCAAGTGATTGAACAATGACAAAAAAAAAAAAAAAATTACAAAAAGTTGTCACTAAATGATATATTGCTCACACAGGCCATGGGCATATGTGGAATTGCACCCCAAAATACATTTAGCTGCTTCTCCTGAGTATGGGGATACCACATGTGTGGGACTTTTTGGGAGCCTAGCCGCGTACGGGGCCCCGAAAACCAATCACTGCCTTCAGGATTTCTAAGGGCGTACATTTTTGATTTTACTCCTCACTACCTATCACAGTTTTGAAGGCCATAAAATGCCCAGATGACATAAAACCCCCCCAAATGACCCCATTTTGGAAAGTAGACACCCCAAGCTATTTGCTTTGAGGCATGTTGAGTCCATGGAATGTTTTATATTTTGACACAAGTTGCGGGAAAGTGACAAATTTTTTTTTTTTTTTTTTGCACAAAGTTGTCACTAAATGATATATTGCTCACACAGGCCATGGGCATATGTGGAATTGCACCCCAAAATACATTTAGCTGCTTCTCCTGAGTATGGGGATACCACATGTGTGGGACTTTTTGGGAGCCTAGCCGCGTACGGGGCCCCGAAAACCAAGCACTGCCTTCAGGATTTCTAAGGGCGTACATTTTTGATTTTACTCCTCACTGCCTATCACAGTTTCGGAGGCCATGGAATGCCCAGGTGGCACAAACCCCCCCCAAATGACCCCATTTTGGAAAGTAGACACCCCAAGCTATTTGCTGAGAGGCATGGTGAGTATTTTGCAGCTCTCATTTGTTTTTGAAAATAAAGAAAGACGAGAAAAAAAATTTTTTTTTTTTCTTTTTTCAATTTTCAAAACTTTGTGACAAAAAGTGAGGTCTGCAAAATACTCACTATACTTCTCATCAAATAGCTTGGGGTGTCTACTTTCCAAAATGGGGTCATTTGGGGGGTTTTTTTGCCACCTGGGCATTCCATGGCCTCCGAAACTGTGATAGGCAGTGAAGAGTGAAATCAAAAATTTACGGCCTTAGAAAGCCTGAAGGCGGTGCTTGGTTTTCGGGGTCCCGTACGCGGCTAGGCTCCCAAAAAGTCTCACACATGTGGTATCCCCATACTCAGGAGAAGCAGCAGAATGTATTTTGGGGTGTAATTTCACATATTCCCATGGCATGTTTGAGCAATATATCATTTAGTGACAACTTTGCGCAAAAAAAAATAAAAAAAATAAAAAATTGTCTCTTTCCCGCAACTTGTGTCACAATATAAATTATTCCATGGACTCAACATGACTCTCAGCAAATAGCTTGGGGTGTCTACTTTCCAAAATGGGGTCATTTGGGGGGGTTTTGAACTGTCCTGGCATTTTATGCACAACATCTAGAAGCTTATGTCACACATCACCCACACTTCTAACCACTTGAAGACAAAGCCCTTTCTGACACTTATTGTTTACATAAAAAAATAATTTTTTTTTGCAAGAAAATTACTTTGAACCCCCAAACATTATATATTTTTTTTAAAGCAAATGCCCTACAGATTAAAATGGTGGGTGTTTCATTTTTTTTTTTCACACAGTATTTGCGCAGCGATTTTTCAAACGCATTTTTTGGGGAAAAAACACACTTTTTTACATTTTAATGCACTAAAACACATTATATTGCCCAAATGTTTGATGAAATAAAAAAGATGATCTTAGGCCGAGTACATGGATACCAAACATGACATGCTTTAAAATTGCGCACAAACGTGCAGTGGCGACAAACTAAATACATTTTTAAAAGCCTTTAAAAGCCTTTACAGGTTACCACTTTAGATTTACAGAGGAGGTCTACTGCTAAACTTACTGCCCTCGATCTGACCTTCGCGGCGATACCTCACATGCATGGTGCAATTGCTGTTTACATTTGACGCCAGACCGACGCTTGCGTTCGCCTTAGCGCGAGAGCAGGGGGGACAGGGGTGCTTTTTTTTTTTTTTTTTTTTTTTTTTTTTTTTTTCTTTATTATTATTATTTTTTTATCTTATTTTTAAACTGTTCCTTTCATTTTTTTTTTTTTTAATCATTTTTATTGTTATCTCAGGGAATGTAAATATCCCCTATCATAGCAATAGGTAGTGACAGGTACTCTTTTTTGCAAAAATTGGGGTCTATTAGACCTTAGATTTCTCCTCTGCCCTCAAAGCATCTGACCACACCAAGATCGGTGTGATAAAATGCTTTCCCAATTTCCCAATGGCGCTGTTTACATCCGGCGAAATCTAAGTCATAAAATGCTCGTAGCTTCCGGTTTCTTAGGCCATAGAGATGTTTGGAGCCACTCTGGTCTCTGATCAGCTCTATGGTCAGCTGGCTGAATCACCGGCTGCATTTTCAGGTTCCCTGTTGAGACAGGAGAGCCAGAGAAAAACACGGAAGACGTTGGGGGGGAGGGGCATTCCCTCCCACTGCTTGTAAAAGCAGTCTAGAGGCTAATTAGCCGCTAGGATTGCTTTTACATGAAAGCCGACCGCTGGCTGAAAAGAATGATACCAAGATGATACCTAAACCTGCAGGCATCATTCTGGTATAACCACTCAAAGTCGTGAATGGCGTACCTGAAGACAAAAAAATGGTTAACAATAAAGCACAGTAAACGGTAAGGTATAAAAAATTGCATACCTGAAAAGCAAACATGATAAAACATAATAACAATAAAACATTGCAGAATAGAATACAGTAAAAAAAAACAGAACAATAGAGAGAGAATAGAGAGAGAGAGAGAGAGAACAATAAAACGACAACTATTTTTTTTTATTTTATATTTTTGTATGTGTTTTTTTTTTTTTTTTTTTTTTTTACACTTTTTTTTGTAACTAACTTTTATAACGGTAACCGGTTCCAGGTTCGGGTCTCTCAAAATGCGATGGCATCTTGGGAGACCCTGTGAAAGTGTGCCTAGTCTGTGCAATGCTGTACCCTACGCTAATACTCAACTAGTGAATGGTAGCGTTCAAAACATTCACCAATGCAAAGACCAGGATTGTCAGGACAGGAGGGACAATAATAGAGGGTGTCACGCCTATATCCGCGCTTGCTGCAGACACGACATCTTTTTTGGGGGTTCGTTGGGTAGGGGTACTCGGGAGGACATAAAGAAAATGCCTCTCATGCAGCCGACTGCATTTGGTTGGGGATGTGAATGGGGGAAGTACGGGCGCTGCAGAAGCGGTGGGTTCCCAATTAGGATTGGCGAATGCAGCAGGAAGGGCACTATGGGCATGACGGGTCTGTGTTTGTCTTCTTGGTGGCAGCGGGACACTATTTGTGCTTGCCACCTCACCAGCTTGAACTGCACTTATGGGACTCGCCACGTCACCAAGTGTTACTGCAGTGCTGGTTTGACTACGACCGGGGTGTACTAGGCCGCTGGTGCTTGCCAGTTCACCAAAACGCTACCAAAAAAACTGTTAGCGATCGCAGGGATCAGGCCTGACTCTGCGAACGCTGCAGTTATGCGTTTAGTGTTTTGTAAGTGTCAGTGATCGATCGATACTGCACTTGGGTGGGCTGGGCTGGGCCGGGCGGAGGGGCAAAACGCAGGTGCTAGCAGGTATCTGGGCTGATCCCGCTAACACTGCGTTTGTGGGAACCCTAAACTGCTGGGGACGCTAGTATAGATCTGATCGGATCAGATATTGATCCGATCAGATACTATACCACTAAGGGAGGCGTATGCTGCGTGCGTGGGTGTTAGCGGTACTGGCGCTAACCTGACACTGCTTGGGGCTGGTGCTTGCCAGTTCACCAAAACGCTACCAAAAAAACTGTTAGCGATCGCAGGGATCAGGCCTGACTCTGCGAACGCTGCAGTTATGCGTTTAGTGTTTTGTAAGTGACAGTGATCGATCGATACTGCACTTGGGTGGGCTGGGCTGGGCCGGGCGGAGGGGCAAAACGCAGGTGCTAGCAGGTATCTGGGCTGATCCCGCTAACACTGCATTTTTGGGAACCCTAAACTGCTGGGGACGCTAGTATAGATCTGATCGGATCAGATATTGATCCGTACAGATACTATACCACTAAGGGAGGCGTATGCTGCGTGCGTGGGTGTTAGCGGTACTGGCGCTAATCTGACGCTGCCTGGGGCGACGCATATCACCGCCGGGCGATCAGGGGGCTAAACTTTTATTCGGTAATAAACGGCGGGTGCCCTGACACTATAAAAAATAAACGAACTAACCAGCGTCACCCGTAACAGTTATACGGTGATCAGTGGTGAAAGGGTTAACTAGGGGGCAATCAAGGGGTTAAAACATTTATTAGGTAGTATATGGGGGTCCCTGTCGCTATAAAACGCTGACGGCAAACCTAAATATTTACCTCACTAACTAGCGTCACCAGCGACACTAATACAGCGATCAGAAAAATGATCGCTTAGTGACACTGGTGACAGGGGGTGATCAAGGGGTTAAAACTTTATTAGGGGGGGTTAGGGGGGTATCCTAGACCTAAAGGGGGCCTAACACTCACTGCCCTAACACTGTAACTGTCACAAACTGACACTATGCAGTAATCAGAAAAAAAAAAAAAAAATACTGCTAATGTCAGTTTGTGACAGGGGGGGGGGTGATTGGGGGGGGATCGGGGGGCGATCGGGGGGGGATCGGGGGTGTAAAGTATGCCTGGCATGTTCTACTGTGTGTGTTTGTGTTGTGTGCACTTACATGTCTTCTCTCCTCGGCGCTGGACGGAAACTGCCAGACCGAGGAGAGATGACATCACATCCTCTGCCTGTGTGAAACTACACACAGGCAGAGGAGGATTCCCATTGGCTGGGAGAGATCGCGAGGGGGGGGCCACGATCGGATGGTCTCCCCCTCGCCTCCCGACTCTCCCAGTCAGATGCCGACCGCCGCTGGCACCGGGGGGGGGTCCGATCGGACCCCCCGCCCGCGGGAGGCAGATCACGTATATATACGTGATTCTGCCTGCCCGTGCCACTCTGCCGACGTATATCTACGTTAGGCGGTCGGCAAGTGGTTAAATCACACTTGTTTAATAAAAGTAAAAAGAAAAAACGTAGTCAAAACACAGTCAAAGTTCAGTAACCGGAACGGATAGTCAGCCAAGCCAGAAGTTAGGGATCAATGTAGTGGAACAGCAAGCAGGATCTGGAGCCAGAAGGGATGTCAGCAAAGCAAGTCTTGAACTGAATCGCAGGACATAGTTTCTGTGATGTTGACCAAGGCGAAGGCAGAGCTCCTCTGGACTGGAAGGCTTAAGTAGGCAGGACTGATGAGCAGGATATCATCAATAGCTGAGTAACTGTGTAGAGATAGGAGCTGGCAATTAGCCCACAGTTGTGCGGCCAGCTCAGAGAAGGAAGGGCTGAGCCCAGCTCTGACATAATGTCGGTGATCAGCGACTTTTAGGGGGACTGCAATATTGCAGCAGACATTCTGACACTAAATGACACTTTGTGGGAATCAGTGACACTAGTACAGTGACCACTGCTTTGCCTTGTTTACATAAGCAGAGCTCTGTTCTGTGTCTCTCCTCCCCAATCAGTGGGTGCCGGTGGATATCTATTGGCCAGAACCTGCTGATCAGCTTGTGTTGTGTCTAATCACAGCACAGCCGCACCCCTACCCAGAACTGCCGGATCATGTACTAGGTACGTGATCCGACTCACAAGTGTCGCTTCGCTGCTGTGTATCTAAGTTTTGCAATTGGCAAGCGGCTAAAGGAAAAGGCCTATAAGACTGTGCACACTGTTTTAATGCACCTGGAATGTATTTATCTGGTTTAAACTGAAAGTTCAGTTGGACATTAATCACCAGTGTAGCCCTAGCCACAGAGGTTTCAGTTTTTTTTTTTTTTTTTTAAATACAGCGGGTAAAATAATTATTGAACACGTCACCATTTTTCTAGGTAAATATATTTCTAAAGGTACTATTGACATTAACTTGTCACCACATGTCGGTAACAACCCATGCAATCCATACATACAAAGAAACCAAAACAAATACGTTCAGAAATGAAGTTATGTGTAATTAAATGGAATGACACAGGGAAAAAGTATTGAACATGCTGACTGAAATTTATTTAATACTTGGTACAAACTGAAGAAAGGGAGGTGCAAAAAGGCATGGAAAGCCAAGACACCAGCTGAAATCTATCAGTAATTAGAAAACAATCCTGCCACTTGTCAGGGCAAATTAGTATCAGCTGGTTCAGTCTCAACTGATGGTCTCTATACAAAGGTGTCTCATTACCAAGGTGTCACACAAGGAACATCTCATGATGGATAAAAGCAAAGAGCTCTCTCAAGGCCTTCACAACCTTATTGTTGCAAAACATACCGATGGTATTGGTTACAGAAGGATTTCTAAACTTCTGAATGTTCCAGTGAGCACTGTTGGGTAAGTGGAAAGAACATCATTTCACCATAAACCGGACAGGACCAGGTGCTCCTCGCAAGATTTTTGACAGAGGAGTGAAAAGAATTATCAGAAGAGTTGTCCAAGAGCCAAAGGACCACTTGTGGAGAGCTTCAGAAAGACCTGGAATTAGCAGGTACAATCGTTTCAAAGAAAACAATAAGTAATACACTCAACCACCATGGCCTGTATGCACGCTCACCATGCAAGACTCCATTACTGAAGAAAAAACATGTTGAAGCTCAATTAAAGTTTTCTGCACAACATTTAGACAAGCCTGTGAAATACTAGGAGAATATAGTCTGGTCAGAGGAGGCCAAATTTTAACTCTTTGGATGCCATAATACACACCATGTTTTGAGGTCAATTGGTACATCACCCCAAAAACACCCCCCATACCAACAGTGAAGTTTGGAGGTGGGAACATCATGGTGTGGGGCTGTTTTTTAGCATACGGTACTGGCAAACTTCATATCATTGAAGGAAGGATGAATGGAAAAATGTACCAAGGCATTCTTGATAAAAATCTTCTGCCATCTAGCAGGATAATGAAGATGAAATGAGGGTGGACATTTCAGCAAGACAATGATCCTAAACCCAAAGCCAAGGAAACTCTTAATTGGTTTCAAAGAAAGAAAATAAAGCTGCTAGAATGGCCCAGCCATTCAGTAGCTTTCAATAGAAAATCTTTGGAAAGAACTAAAAGATCAGAGTTCATAGAAGAAGCCCACGGAACCTTCAAGATTTGAAGAATGGTTGTGTGGAAGAATGAGCCAAAATCACACCTGAGCAATGCAGGCGACTAGTTTCTCCATACAGGAGGCGTCTTGAAGCTGTCATTACCAACAAACTATTTTGTACAAAGTATTAAATATATTTCAGTTAGCGTGTTCAATACTTTTTCCCTGTGTCATTCCATTTTATTACACATAACTTCATTTCTGGACTTATTTGTTTTGGTTTCTTTGTATGTATGGATTGCATGGGTTGTTACCGACATCTGAGGAAAATATCATGTCAATAGCACCTTTAGAAATATATTTACCCAGAAAAATGGTGAAGTGTTCAATACTATTTTACCTGCTGTATTTATATGGTGCATAATCTTCTAAACATACTACTACATCAAACTGTTGACCCTTGACAACCATATATATTATTGATAGAAAATGTGAGAAAAAGACTGCGCTACAATATAAATGACAAAATATGTAGTGGGAAAAAAGCTGCCGACACTCAAACAAAGTTCAACGTGAATGGTAAATCAAAAGTGTAGCGCTAGTGTACATACTAGAACAGAGTAGTATGGGTGCTATAAATGTTGTACATAGAAATCCAAAAGTGATGTGTGAAAATCCAAGCTGACTGTGCTTGAACGCAAAAAGTGTGAGCATCAACATAAAACAACAGTCTACATGAAATGTGAAGGAGAAAGCTCTTCCTGTTGGTGTAGCACCCAACCAATGGGGTTGAAAGATAGATTGTCTGTAGTCACTCTCATCAATACTTCAAGATAAGTGAATGAATACTCTTACCGACCAAGGTGGACACACATGTCATATGACAGTGGGTCAAAAAGGCTCAAGATCCTATACAGTCTGGATCAGATGTTGTACACGGGAGGAAGTTAGGCGGGTCCCGTGCGGTGTCCTCGACTCCCGGTTCCTGGGTTCCACAGACAGTCTGTAGTCCAAGTAGATGTCGCCCAAACGCGGTTCCTCATGGACTCCAAAAACCCAACATATGGAAAAAGCGGGGACTCCAGATGGTGCAGGTCAAACCAGACGGTTTATTGAAATATGTCATAGATTGACAATGCAACAATAAAAAAGTGATCACAAAAACATAAAAAGAGAGATAAAATCAATGTGGGGTAAAGTAAATGCTGGGCAAAGGCTGCCCTTTGCGTGTTTGTCATCCGAAAAGAAGATCCTGCTCCTTTTCAGGTGACAAGTTTGACACAATTTGTTGTGTGACAATTGCGGCAGAATCGCATCGGGTTTGGGGTGCCATTGAAGAATAATGACACCCAAACACATGCAGCGCGTTGAGCTGCGATAGCCACAAGCTTTGGGATTGTGGGCAGAATAGCAATCACGATCACAAATGGCGAGATGTAAACAGAGCCTAATTGAAAAGGTTCTGCTCATTAATTGTTCTCCTGTTTTAACACACCCTACATCTTTACCGGTATCTCTGCATCCAAGGACATATCACATTTCAATCTGAAATGATGACAAAATCTGAGACAATGTAACATCTTTGCTTTCTGCTAGTGCAAGGTGATGTCTTTGAGATAATCGAGATTAACACGTTTATTTTTGATTGCTTCCACTGCATTAAGCTCTCATTCCATCAAGCGCTTTGAAATAAACCATTTAGCCAAAAAAAAAAATCTTCATTTTGGGACTTTGCTTTAAAAGCATCTATCAGCTATGAATTTGCTCACAGCGTGTAATTCCTCATCTTAATACAAGTTCCCAGTAGCCTCTTGTTTTAATTAGCACTTGAGCTTTGTACGTATTTGTATGCCGGCTGCCTGAGCTATATAAAAAATCTATTGGTCATTTGTTTACAGATGATGTTTTTAAAGATATATTCTGATATAAAAAGTCTTTCGTACAGTGAGCTGAAAAGATTTTAATAGAAAAAAAGAACTTTTTCGTATTGAATAAAGGAAAATTGTGTTGAAGGCTGCCGTTGGAGACCCCTTGCATATACCAATTGCCTGGCTGCCTATGTTTCGATGTCATTGACTTAAGGGCCATACACATGGGCCTAATATCAGGTGGTATCAGCCAGTTCAATAGTAACCGGCCAACATTCGGTCTCTTGAAGGGGCATTACCAAAAAAAGGTCTGCCCCACCCACCCCTTTGTGACTTCTGCCTCTGTTCTATAAGGTAATATGATTTAGGTTTACTGTACTTCTTTGATATGTACACACTTTTTTCCCTTGCATTGGAAAAACCAATAAATATTAAAAAAAAAAAAAAAAAAAGAGGTTTGACGATCGGCATCCGATCACCACACTCAGTGGCTAAGAGTGCCGACCAGTGTGTTCTGGAGGGGGACCGTAGCTCATTTCAATACTTTGAGTCATTGATCCAGAGCAGGTATAATCATTTTATTGAATGCAACTCTGTATTTATTAATCATTTATTATATGTGTTTTGTATATGGAAGCAGAATAAGTACCTACATTTGATCCAGTATCTGCTTTTTGCAATCTCTTAACAGCTACTGGAGCACAGGACTGGAGTGTGAGAGGAAGCAGGACAAGGAATCAATCAGATCATGCTGACATAAATCATGCCATTAGGAGGAGGAAGCAGAGTGATGGAGAGATGAGCTCATTACTATGCTGCTATTTCTTTCACTGTCCAGTCACAGGCTGGTGTGTGTCCAGAAAGACCTGCGCTCAGAAGAAGTAGGTTGAATGATGCTTTCCATTAGACTGATAACAATTAGCAGCAGAAAAAAAGTGGGGGAAATTTCCCGACTAAAGCTAAGATTGCAGCTAATTTTTTTTTGTTTTTTTATATTTTATATATTATATAATATATATTATTTTATATTTTTTATATTTAAAGAGCCCATTTCTTTTATCTTGTTATTTTTGTCTTTCTTCTTGGTGTTCGAAGGTGGGTAAGGGGCGGAGACAAGGGGCGACTTGGTAGAGGGGAGTTCCTGAGAAAAAAGAGCCCTGAGCATAAGGATACAACTAGTTAAAGGTTTTTTTTTTCTAAATTCCAGCTCCCCTATGTACCAATATAGCATTAATGTACTTCTTTTGCAAAAATAAAACACCGTTCTATTAATTCTGCATAGTCTTGCCTTACTCTCATCATAGTTGTTTAAACTCACTGCTCAATTACTTCTGCCTTACTTCCAGACTTTAGGTCATGACACAGGAAGGAGTTGACCAGCTGATCTCAGTAGCACACACCCTGCATCATCTACCCACAGCTGGTCAACTCCTTCCTGTGTCATGGCCTAAAGTCTGTCCAGGAAGTAAGGCAGAATTAATTGAGCAGTGTTTTTAAACAGCTATGAAGAGAGTTAGGTAAGCCAGTGAAGAATTAATAGAAAGCTGTTTTATTTTTGCAAACTAAGTACATTAATGTTATATTGGTACATAGGGGAGCTGGAATTAAGAAAAAAAAAGTGAACAAAGGTGAACTTATCCTTTAACCACTTCCAGACTGCCCACCGCACATACTGCGGCAGGTCGGCCCAGCGGCGCAAACCGACGTACCTGCATGAGATACAGTGGCCGTGCACCGTGGACTCGATGTCCGCCGGCCACCTGCAATCGCAGTACAAAGAGGCAGAATGGGGATCTGGCATAACTTTTGTGCAAACCAATCAATAGATGCTTATTGCGTTTTTTTTTTTTTTTTAACAAAAATATATAGAAGAATGCATATTGGCCTAAACTGATGAATACATTTGTGTCTTTATATTTCTTTTTCATACATCATGGGACACAGAGTTAAAGGCTAATATTCATTACCTGCTGGGTTATACTTCATCTCCAGGTGAATGGACACTGGTAGACCAAAGGTCTTTAGACAGGAAATGATCCTCCATATAACCCCTCCCATACAGGAAGTACTTCAGTTTTTTACCAGTATCTGCAAGGTGGATGGCACGTTTTTTTTTTTAGCTCTCTGAGCTTCAGCTCTCTAGTCCCACAAGCAGTTCTTAAATGAATCAAGGGATTGACCGATCGGATCCATTTGACACAGGCTTTATATGCTTAGACAAATGGTACCCGAGCCTCGCAAAGAAGACTCAAGATCCTGCAAGGTTTTGCCTGTAATGCGGCCTCCCGGCACTGGACCCTGCGAAGTGGAATCCTAGACACCACAGCGCTAAGGCATTCCTGCAGGGTGCTGTACATGTCCAAGGGATTGGACCCTAACATGAAAAGGGTACCCAGTCCCTGAAGGTCCTCAAGTGACAGGAACCCGCCTTGATGGGTGAAGTTTGGGCTCTTAGTTTCTAAGCTGCCCTTCGCTTGGACAGGTAAGTGAAACCCCTTTATTTATTATTGTGGGTGTCCCAGTGATTGTAGCAATCAGTCAATCTAGCTAGAGGCTGGACACCTGTGTGTGGTGACCATACAGGGGAGTTTTGGGCTAGCTGTGGGTGTTTGCAACGTGTATCTTTTTTTTGCTTGTGTCTGGCTGTTTTTTACCTGTATGATGGAGCGTGACGGTGCGCCATTTCGCCTTGGTTCACCATGGCGCACGTGCGTTCGCAAGAGTGCCAATGTGCTCAGCAGTTGTTTGGCGGCCATGGTGCATGTGCATTCGCAAAAGCGCTGCTGGACTTAGCAGTTTGGCGACCATGGCACACGCAGCTTCGCCGCACATGCACAGTAACCTTTATCTGGGCGTACAAAGATTTGCGTCATATGCAAATACAGCCACGCCTGTTCGCCGGGACCATGCACGTACATGCACGCGCATGCACAGAACTTTCCAGCACACAGCCAGCTTATTTAAGCTGTATATGCCAAGCATGCGGTGCTTCCAGAAAGTAGCTGTAGGACACAGAGCAGACTCTGAACAGCACTTGCAGCGGTTCATTTCTCCTTACTTGGGTCACGTGAGTCACCAAGTGTTGCGCTAATGTGCTTAGCAGGATTGTTGCATAGGGGCTTGGTGAGCCCTATTAAAGGGTCTCCCTTCTGAGGTGTTTTAATACTACATCCAAGTACTCTCTTTTTGTGGCTAGTAAATGTCTTAAAAAAGAGTGGGACTAACACTACAGGGAGGGGCATACCTATTTCGTCATTAGTTCCTGATGAACCTAGTCGTATCCCTAGTGTTGTATCCCCTAAAGGACCAGGGGCTTCCGGGCAATCTGAGCCGCTGCACCTATCTGGTATTGTGCCTATAGTCAACGCTGCTGCTTCACCCTTTATCACCAAGGACAAACTGTCCTCAGCCCTAGCCGGGTTAGAGCACAGGATTGCTGGCAGGATTGCCTCCATCCCACACGGTGGCAAGTAGCGTGACAGATCCCCCTCCCTGGAGCCTCCTAGTTTGGAGCAGGAATGGGTTGAGAATTGGGAAGAGCTAAAAGCTCGGGATTCTGTGGAGGGCCTGGCAGATGAGTCTGCTTCTGAGCAATCTGGACAAAAAGATATCCAGTTGATGTCTGCTTCTCAGTCACAGAGGCTTTTCATCCTGACTCTGATCAAAATGGTTCGTTCTGCCTTTAAGTTGCCTCTTGCAGAGGTGACTGAGCCCCCCCTGTCCTCTTGGGATCCCTGAGGCCTCTTCAGGCCGCACAGGCTTTCCCCCTATACCCCCTGCTGGAACAGGCGGTGTATGCTGATTGGGTACATCATGGCAGGATTTTGTTCCTCTTAAGAGGTTTTCCTTTTTATATCCCATGGATGAAAAGTTTGTTAAAAAAATGGAGCATGCCAGCCATAGATGAAGCAGTCTCTTCCTTAAACAAGAACTTAACTTGTTCGGTAGATAACGCACAGGGCTTGAAAGACCCTGTTGACAAGAAATTGGAGTACTTATTAAAGGCTTCCTTTTCTTTGACCAGTTCAGCTATTCAGCCAGCTGTTGCAGCAATTGGTATCTGCCAGTCCGTAAAGGATCAGGTCAAACGGCCTGATGGGCCCAACCAGGAGGATGATCTGCCTGAAAATAAGACAGATATTCCTCAAGCGCTGTGTTTTGCTGTTGACGCCTTAAAAGGATTGAATACTGCAGGTTTCTCGTATGGCTCCCTTGTCTGTACATAGATGCAGACTTGGCTTAAGAACTGGTCAGCCAAGCTTCCTTATGAAAGGCTATTGGCAAGTTTCCCTTTTCCTGGGGAATGTTTATTTGGTGATCATTTAAACAAATATATCCAAAAGATTTCCGGAGGGAAGAGTTCTCTACTTCCTGTGAAGAAAAGCACCAGGCATCCCTTGTTTAAAACTTCGGGGACTGCTTCCTCAAATGTCTTAGCGCCAAGGCAGTTCCGCCTCCAACAGGGACGCTAGGGCCAGGGGCAAGCCACAAGGCCAGGGCCAGAAAAAGCCCTGGGTCCGAAACTCTTTTAAACCCAGCACCAAGCCCTCCTTTTGAGGGGACGCCTGCACTCCATCGGGTGGGGGGAAGACTGCTGCACTTTGCGGACATTTGGAGAGCGATAATTCAGGACGAGTGGGTCACCTCAATTATGTCCCGCTGTTACAAGCTGGAGTTTCGGGGGGTTCCCCCTCAGAGGTTTTTAAGATCCAGCGTTCCCTCGGATCCTCCAAAAAGAGACTTATTGCTTCAGGCACTACATCATTTAGTGCATCAAGGAGTGATTGTACAGGTTCCTGTATCCGAAAGAGCAAACCTGTTTTACGGTTTAAAAACCAAACGGGGTCACAAGGCCTATTTTTGGACCTAAGATCCCTGAACCAGTATCTACTAATCCAGTCCTTTCGGATGGAGTCTGTCTGCTCAGTTGTAGCCTCGCTCCAGATGGAAGACTTTTTAACCTCCATCGATATAAAAGACGCATATTTACACATACCTATCTTTCAGCCTCATCAGAGGTTCCTGCAATTTGCAATAGAGGAACAACATTTTCCGTTCGTGGCTCTACCCTTCGGGCTTGCTACAGTTCCCAGGGTGTTCACAAAGGTCCTAGCACCAGTACTGGGTCTTTTAAGGGATCCTGGCTGGTGCTTAGGTATCTGGACGACCTCCTGCTCGGAGACCACTCATTACAGGCTCTAGAACAGAGCATAACATGCACAGTGCGCTATTTGGAAAGCTTAGGCCGGTTCAGAAATACCAAAAAGCCATCCTTGAAACCAGCTCAAGATCTAAAGTATTTAGGTCTGATCCTAGATACTGTCCAAGCAAGATCTGTGCCATGAAGAATCAGGTGCGTCAAATAAGGGGCACCAGACAACCCTCTATTCGGCTCCGTATGAGTCTTCTAGGGAGGATGGTATCCTCCTTCGAGTTGGTGCCCTATGCCCAGTTCCATTCCAGGCCTCTACAACAAGACATCTTGTTGGCTTGGAACAGGAGGGGACAAGCCCTGGATTATCCAAGCTTGGGCACGCTTAAGCCTAAACTGATGGTTCCAGAATCAGAACCTGTGAAAGGTAAGAGCCTTCCGCCCGGTAACTTGGAGAGTACTGACTACAGATGCCAGATTCTCAGGCTGGGGAATGACCCTAGAGGGGCTCACAGCTCAAGGGAAATGGTCAAGGACAGAACATATCCTGCCCATTAACGTCCTGGAATTAAGGGCAGTACGACTGGCCCTACGGTCATGGACGGTGGAGCTTCAGGACTGCCACTACAGTGGCCTATATTAACCACCAAGGCGGTACCAGGAGTCGTTCAGCTCTGAAGGAGGTGAACCACATATTAGCCTGGGCAGAGGGACAGGTGCCGATTCTATCCAGTAGATAACTGGAAGGCAGATTATCTCAGCCGCCAGCAGATCTGCCCGGGGAATGTTCCCTACACCCAGGGGTGTTCCAGGAAATTTGTCAACATTAGGGATGGCCAGAGGTCGACCTACTGGCATCCAGGTTCAACAAGCTACAGCAGTTTGTTTCCTGAACAAGAGATCCTCTGGCAATCAGAGCAGATGCTCTGGTAGTTCCATGGAGCCAGTACTCCCTGGTTTATGCTTTCGGAGGGATACCTCTGCTTCCACATTTGTTGCACAGGATTAGGAGAGAGGGGGATTCCAGTCATTCTTGTGGCACCAGCCTGGCCCAGAAGGCCTTGGTTCCCGGAGATTGTGAGACTGACAATAGACGGGCCATGGATGCTTCCAAGTCGCCCCGATTTACTGTCTCAAGGTCCTATATTCCATCCCAATTTACAGTCCCTAAATTTGACAGCATGGCTTTTGAAGCCAGGGTGTTATAGGGACCGTGGCATCTCGGGACAGTGGTGTCTACCCTAGTGAATGCAAGAAAAGCTGTCACTAGGAAGATCTATCATAAGGTCTGGAAGACTTATATTGCTTGGTATGAAGCCAAAAAATGGCATCCTCGGAAATACGTGATTGGGAAAATACTCTCTTTTCTACAGTCAGCTGTGGAAATCAAATTGGCTTTGAGTACAATCAGAGGTCAAGTTTCGGCCCTTTCAGTATTCTTCCAAAGGCCTTTAGCCTTCCATTCAATGGTGCGAACCTTTATGCAGGGGGCAACTCGCTTGCTTCCCCCCATTAGGTCACCTATGTGTCCTTGGGACTTAAACTTGGTGCTGTCTGTGTTACAGAAACAACCATTCTAACCTATCAAGGAAATTCCATCAGACTTGCTGTCATGCAAGCTAGCCTTTCTGATGGCTATTACCTCGGCTAGAAGGGTATCCGAGTTGGCGGCCCTTTCCTGCAGGGAACCGAACTTAAACCTTCACCACGACAGGGTCGTGTTATGACCTGTTCCATTCTTTTTGCCAAAAGTGGTGTCGTCTTTCCATTCAAATCAAGACATTATTTTGCCTTCTTTTTTCTCTCAGCCTCGTTCAGCGGATGAGAGACGACTGCACTCCTTGGATGTTGTCCGGGCAGTCAAGGTTTATTTGTCTAGATCTGCGGAGATTCGAGGATCAGACTCCTTTTTTGTTTTATAAAAAAGGACCCAAGAAAGGGCAGGCAGTTTCCAAAGCTTCCATTGCCAATTGGGTCTGTCAATTGATCATTCACGTAAAGCACCTCCCTTTAGGGTGAGAGCTCATTCTACTAGGGGTGTAGGAACCTCCTGGGCTTTTCGCCATCAGGTATCTGTGGCTCAGATTTGTAAGGCTGCCACCTGGTCTTCAGTGCATACGTTCACAAAATGTTATCAAGTGGATGTTTGAGCAGCCGAGGATTCGGCTTTGGCCGCAGTGCACAAGGATGGCTATTGTTTGGCAGGGTGTCTCCCTCCCCTCAAGGCTATTGCGCTGGGACGTCCCAGCAGGTAATGAATATTAGGCTGACTCTGTGTCCCATGATGTATGAAAATGAAAATAGAATTTTTTTCGTCATACTTACTTGTAAAATCCTTTTCTTTGAGTACATCGTGGGACACAGAGATCCCCCCCCCCTCTTTTTTGAGGGTTCAGTGCTTGCTACAAAACTGAAGTACTTCCTGTATGGGAGGGGTTATATAGGGGATCACTTCCTGTCTAAAGACCTTTTGGTCTTCCAGTGTCCATTCACATGAAGATGAAGTATGACCCAGCAGGTAATGTATATTAGCCTGACTCTGTGTCCCATGATGTACTCAAAGAAAAGGATTTTACAGGTAAGTATGACGAAAAAATCCTAAATTTTTTTTTTTTTTTTCGATATGTGTTAAAGCAGAAAGTAAAAAATATATACATTTTTTTTTCAAAATTGTCAGTCTTTTTTTGTTTATAGCACAAAAAATAAAAACCGCAGAGGTGATCAAATACCGCCAAAAGAAAGCTCTATTTGTGGGAAAAAAAAAGGACATCAATTTTGTTTGGGTACAGCGTCGCACGACCGCTCAATTGTCAGTTAAAGCGACGCAGTGCCGTATTGCAAAAAATGGCCTGTTCTTTAAGGGGGTAAATCCTTCCGGGGCTGAAGTGGTTAAGGTTGATTGAGAGAGTTTAGTTCCACTTTAAACACCACCAAAATGAAACTCTATCTATCTTAAAATAATGATAGAAAATTTCATTTAGGAGCTGTGTCGCATAACAGAGTAAATGTCAAACGTTTACAGCGAATTTGCCTGGTGATGAAGGAGTATTACAGGCTGGTACTGAAGTGGTTAAGCTGTATCTACAGTTCGATGTTGTTGTTTTTTTTATTTTTTTAATCTAAATTGCTCTAGAGAGCATGCTTTGCAATTATCCGGTATTCCTAACCCTCTGTCCTGGGTGAATGTATTTGTGTCCATACTGCAGTGATTATTACTAATCATACTGCACATGTACTTGTCAATGTGGAAGCTTCACGCTGAGAACTACAGAACACAGAGCTTTGCTGGTTTGCTTGCAAGGAGCCCGGTGCTCTGTTTTAGACAGCAGTGGGGAGCGAGCTACGCTGCCTGAACGCGCTGCAATGTTTGACAGCTGTCTCCCCCAATGATCTGCCTACAAGTGATGATATATATGTAATCTCATTTACTGCTAGGGCTTTACCTATTCTCCCCACCACTCTCCCTCCATACAGCGCTCGCAGGCATAGTGTTAATAAAATGTTTAACTTTCTGACTTCCTCAACATTCCGATCCTCTTTCTAAATTATCCCTATTCTTACAACATGAAAAATTAATTTGCATCCGGGGCTCTGGATTTGTCATAGGAGACAATGATGAAATAAATAGCAGTTCCTTACATATACAACAATTTAATATTTTATGGGCTCAGCATTTATTTAAAAGGAAGAAACACTAACATATCTCAATAAGCTGTTCCCGTGGGCTTCGCTTTCGCAGTATCCGTAAACCTGGGTATTTATTTACTTACTGTGTGCAGAGATGGATTAAAATTAAGTTTGTCAGTTTTTTTTTTCTTCAAGGGCTTTATGTGAATTTACGTATCTGGTGGCAAATCTAATGCATTTTTCTTATGGAAACATGAATAATACTATTTTTATAAATGGAAACTACAGTCTTTATTTTTTTTCTTAGAAATACACTTGGTCTGCAGTTTTGCATCCGGTCTACATTTTGTTTCATAGGGAGGATTACGTTCTGGCTAGAAACAGGACTGATAGTGGGAGCTTTTGGACCCCTTAACAGTACCTTGCAAGAATTACCGCAAAAATTTACCTTGGTATCCCACGCTCTAACAATTCACCCCTGTGTCCCACGTTGCAACAGTCTGCCTCGGTATCCCATGCTGCAACAGTCTTTTTTGATATTTTATGCTGTACCAGTCCACTCCTGTATCCCATAAAGTAACAGTCCACCGCTGTGTCCCATGTCTTAAAATTTCACCTCTGTTTCCCATGCTATAAAATTCCACCCCGGTATCCTACAATGCAACATTCCACCCTTGTATCCCATGATGTAACAGCCCACCCCTGTATCCCACAATGTAACAGTGTAGCAGCTATATCCCATGCTATAACAGTCCACCTCTATATCCCACACTGGAACAGTCCACCCCTGTATCCCACACTGGAACAGTCCACCCCTGTATCCCATGCTATAACAGTCCACCTCTGTATCCCACACTGGAACAGTCCACCCCTGTATCCCACACTGGAACAGTCCACCCCTGTATCCCATGCTGGAACAGTCCACCCCTGTATCCCATGCTGGAACAGTCCACCCCTGTATCCCATGCTGGAACAGTCCACCCCTGTATCCCATGCTGGAACAATCCACCCCTGTATCTCACGCTGTAACAGTCCATCCCTGTATCTCATGCTGTATCAGTCCGCCTTGTTCTAATAGTCCACTGCTCTAATAGTCCACTTCAGTATACCATGCCTTAACAGTCTACCCCTGTATTCCATGCTGTAGCAGTCCACCTCGGTATTCCATGCTGTAACTATCCACCTTGGTATCTTATGCTGTAACAGTCCACCCCTGTATTCCACAATTCAATAGTCCACCCCTGTATCCCAATGCTGTAACAGTCCATCGCTGTAACTCATGCTGTAATGCCGTGTACACACGAGCAGACTTTTGACGGACTGAACTCCGAAGGACCTTTTGACGGACTTTCGACGGAGTTCCAACGTGATGACGTACGACCGGACTAAAATAAGGAAGTTCATAGTCAGTAGCAGATAGCTGCCCTAGCGTTGGTTTTAGTCCGTCGGACTAGCATACAGACAAATGGATTTTTCGACCGGACTCGAGTCCGTCGGAAAGATTTGAAACATGTTCCAAATCTAAAGTCTGTCTGATTTTTTGACAGCAAAGGTCCGATGAAGCCCACACACGATCGGATTGTCCGGCGGATTCGTTCCGTTGGACCTTTGCTTTCAAAGTCCGGTCGTGTGTACATGACATAACAGTCCACCTTGATATCTCATGCTGTAATAGTCCACTTCAGTATGCCATGCTGTAACAATCCACCCCTGTATGCCATGCTGTAATAGTCCACTCTTGTGTCCCACGATGCAGTCCACCCCTGTATCTTATGCCATAAAATTTGACCGCTGTATCCCACAAGGCAACAGTCCACCCCTGTATCCCATTCCATAACCGTTCACCTCAGTATCCCATGATGCAACAGTCGACCCCCGGGGTCCCACAATTCAACAGTCCACCCTGATTTCCCATTTGCAACAGTCTACCTCGATATCCCATGATGCAATAGTCTACCTCGGTATCCCATTATGAAACAGTCCACCTAGGTATCCCATGCCGTAACAGTCCACCCCTGTATCCTATGCTATAACAGCTGACCTCGGTATCCCACGATGCAACAGTCCACCCCTGTATTCCATTCCATAACAGTTAACCTCAGTATCCCACAATGCAAGAGTCCACCCTGATATCCCATTTGCAACAGTCTACTTCGGTATCCCATAAGGTAACAGTCCACCCCTGGATCCCATAATGTAACAGTCCATCTTGATATTTTATGCTGTAACAGTTTACCTCAGTACACCACACCGTAGAAGCCCACCTCGGTATTCCATGCTGTACTTTGTTCTTCAATAACCTGTGCTCCACCACCAAACCTTGCTGGTCGGGGGGAGAATGAAACACATAGGCATTTCCCCAAACTCTAGAAAAGTAGCTAAATATATAAAAATTGTTGTATTCTGTGCTTAGGTTTAAAATAGGCTGCTGCCTCCCCTGGAATGCTTTAATTTAAAATTCCTGTATTAAAAGTTGTGTGTATGTAGGGGTTGATGGCGCTGCCCGTCACCTGAAGAGTGATCCTCTACAGTGAATCACTCTTCCCAGGTGTGTATGCAATAGGTGGTTTATAATTGCTACAGGTGGCTTTTCGTCACCTGAAGAGTGATTCCCTGGAGTGAATAACTCTTCCCAGGTGAATATGCAATGAGTGGGTGGTATTTTTTCCTGTCACCTGAAGGGTGATTCCCCAATGGGTCGCTCTTCTCAAATGGGTAGTGAGAAAAATGTCATGGGGAGTGTGCTCACCTTGTGACCTATATTGAGTAGTGTACTATTGTTGCTCTGTTAATTGTGCTTTTTGCAACCATATATCCAACATCCAGTCCTAGAATAAATGTGCAGAAAGTGCAAAAGGTAGTGGTGATCTCATCAGATCATCTAAAACACCAAATTTCATCCTTAATAATTCATACCAAACAGTATATGATGCTTGTGTAAATTCCTATATACTAATTTCATGAAAATTTGATTATCATAAAAAATTATAAATAAACAAAAGTCCAGTGAAAAAAAAAAAAAGTATATATATATATATATATATATATATATATATATATATATATATATATATATATTCTGGTGTCACTTTGAATTTGTATAGAAATAAGGTGTGCAGAAAAATTACTCTTTGGGTGTCAGGGGCGCCTTCCCACCTTAACCCTATAGAGGTGCTCCTGATGGAAGCAAAAAAATTGCAATGATATGCATATGGTTGGTGTTTTTGCCATGTTTGATGTGCCTGAGACACAGTTTGCAGATAGCAACAGTGCAATCTGCTGCAGATGTGCTGAAAAAGGCCCAGACAGCTGAGCTTTGGGGAGTGAACTGGGAGATAACAGCTGCAAAATGTGATGGAATAGGGTGGCTGCTTTCTACTCTTTCTTGATGTCGGCCTCCTTGGGGTTGTGCCGCCTCATCTTCAGTTTCCTCCTCTGCTCTATCTGGCACCCAAGTCACATTAGTGACCTCATCATCATCATCTCCATCTCCTCCATCTTCATCATCATTACCACTGGAGACAACTTGGCAATACGCTGCGGCTTGGGGAACATGAATGCCAATTTGTATACCAGTTTTCCTCCCTCTCTCTAGGCTGTTCCTATCATCCTCAACCTCAGAACCAACATCTGAATCCAGTAATGGCTGGACATCATCAAGGAGCAAGTGGCTGATGCTGTGGTCAAATAACTCAGTTGATTCCTCAATGGCTGATGTTCGGGTAATGGCAGGAATAGATGTGGACAAGGAGGCAGATTTATCCACTCTGGCAACTGCAGGGGACTGCACACTTGTCTCTACTTGCGTGACAGAGGATGAGGAGGATGAGGAAGGTTTAGTAAGCCAGTCCACCACCTCCTCTGCATGCTGTGTCTGGATAGCATGGGCAAACTCACTAAACAGAGGAAATGATGCCCTGCCTGAGGACTGACCACCACGTCCACCTTTGCCTGTGGACACATTTGTTGCTGGCCCTCTTACAGTGCAAAGACAATGTCTGCCTCTCCTTGTTGTTCTCCCAGACATTATTGGGAGGGAGGGGGCGGTGCTTATAAGTAAATGTAAAGAAGAAGTTGAAATCTGTATGTAGATGCACTTTAATCAATGTAAAGAGGTGTTTGGTGTACTTTAATTTGAGTACTCACACTACACAGACACACACCACGGGTACACTATAATATACTGCAATATAATGCGCCAAACGTACAGTGACACACAGAACTATATGGCGTTAAACTGCCAGTAACCCACAAAACTATATGGCGTTATACTGGCAGTAACGCACAAAACAATATGGCGTTAAACTGGCAGGAACGCACACAGAAATAAATGGCTTTTACTGGCAGTAACACACAAAACTATATGGAGTTAAACTGGCAGTAACGCACACATAACAATATGGCGTTAAACTGGCAATAACGCACACAAAACTATCTGGCGTTAAACTGGCAGTAACGCACACAGAAGTAAATGGCGTTAAACTGGCAGTAATGCAATCAAATAGACTGTGTTCAACCGTCACTACGCTGACACTATCTGAACTGTCCCTACTCTAGCTATACACTAATGTAGATTACTGACACAGTCTCACTACACTACACTGAAACTATCTGAGCTATCCCTACTCGACACTAATGTATGTATGAATGACACAGTCTCATTACAATACAGTGAAACTATCTGAGCTGTCCCTACTCTAGCTGCACACTATGCAAAGCTGAATGATGGGATGGTGCTCCTCACTACACTCACACTATCCCTAGACTGACACTAAACTAATATTCTATTCTGACAATTGAAGCAAAATAGCACAGCATAGCGCTCTAACTAACTAATAGCACTGAACTGAGCCCTGTTCTATCTCTCTCCACGCCAAAATCACACTGAAAATGCCTGCCATTGAAAGAATACTTTTATACTATGGGATGGGAATGACCCATAATTGGATAAAGTCATGATGACAGTGTCCAATCATGACTCTGACAGTGCTCTGTGCCCTGATTGGCTGAAGCTTTCACTGCTTCAGCCAATCAGGGCTTGCAATGCACTGTTCAGTGGCGCAATGCATTGTGGTTGGTTCGGGGGGGCAAACAAATGGTTTGAACGACCCGTTTGTTCGGCTGTTCGTCGAACATCCGAACACTAAAAGTTCGGTCTGAACTTATGCTCAGGCCGAACCGTTCGCCCATCCCTAGTTGCCACCTCTCCAAAGATCCTTAACTAGATATATTCCATAAAATATCAATCCTGTGGGGTCCCTGTGATGTACTTCCTTAAAATGTCTAGAAAGGTTATGTTTCGGGAACCCTTTCCTTATGTTGTTGATATGCTCCCTAATCCTCACGAATAGAGGGCAGATGGTTCTACATATATTCCATATATTGGAGGTGACACGGACACTCAATGACATAGGTGACATGGGTACTATTGCATGTGATCAACTGTCTTATTTGATATTCCCTATTGTTGACTCTAGATTTGAATGACTCTTTTATTCCATGGTTGCTTCTTGCTTACTCTGCATGGAAGGCATTTTGGCACCTGTAGAACCCCTTCATTTCTGAGAATAATTTGACAGGTCTTGGGGGATCAATCACATTGCTGACTAAATGGTTTCTGAGTGTGGGAGCTCTTTTATACACGAATCTGGGTTTCTTCGGTAAAATTTTGGATAGGACTATATCTTCTTTCAGGATGGGCCAATATTTTCTGATGTGCTCTATTGATTGGTATTGTGTATTTAACCCAGTGATAATCACCACATCAGTATGGTTACCTACTTTTTTATCTTTTTTAGCCAGTAGTGTGTTTCTATCCATTCTCTTTATTTCAGTTTTTAGTTTAGCTAGGTTCTTCTCCTGGTAGCCTTTCTCTTGAAATCTTTTAATCAGGATATCGGCTTGTGTTTCAAAAACACAATCAATAAAGTTCTACTAGCATATGGCCAGCTTAAGGTGTTCAAAGTGCTTCTACCATTCTCTGATTCTTGTGGTCAGGTAAACTCACCAGATCACACTGACCCCTTCGTTAATAAGTAGATCAAAAAGTGCTTTATCAGAAATCCTAGTAAAAAAGAGAAAGGTTGGGACTTTAAATGAAGCATGCAGCAGGAAAGCAAAAAGGACACTATGTACTGATAAAAATGTATTTATTCCATGTGACAATGCATAGACTCATGGCACACATGTATAGAACAAATAAAAACATCTGAATGTAGCATCTAAAAGCTCAACGCGTTTCATGGAACTATATCCATTCATCAGGAGCAGATGCAAGGAGTGTGTCTAAAAAATGTAGATAATTGCATGTATCAAATGTATCAAAATAGAGAAATAAAAATTACATATATTATGTACAGAGTGGAGACAACAGCTGAAACCGCTCCCCATACTTACACACTGAACATGGACATATAATCGTGGGTACCAAAGGTAAACTACGGACAGCGTCTCTCCTTATTGGTTGGGATCCATCTTTCACATTACACATACTTTTTGCACTTTGTTGTATATCTAGGCTCAAACTCTCCACCAACATATGTCTTTCACTCTCTCACTCACTTTCTTTAACTCTCTCACTCACTGTCTTTTAGTTTGTTGGATCAACACTGGGCCTATAGCACAATTAGTACAACAATAATCCATCACTTAGCACCGCCCAGATGCCCATATCTTTATTTTTATTCTCAGATGCCCATACTTATGTTCAATATACCATCTGCTGTTCCATGGGGATTTTATTTCCGGGTACATCTGTTCTGTATATCGTTGCGGTCTATACCGCCTCAGCTCCCAGGAAAGAATCTGTTCGTAGTTTACCTTTGGTGCCCATGATTATATGTCCATGGTTATTGTGTAAGTATAGGGAGAGGTTTCAGCGGTATTCTCCTCTCCCTTTATAATATATATCATTTTTATTTCTCTATTGTGATACATTGTTCATTTATCTACATTTTTTAGACACACTCCTTGCATCTGCTCCTGATGAATGGATATAATTCCATGAAACGTGTCAAGGTTTTAGATGCTACATTCAGATGTTTACAATGAATTTTCAGATGCTACATTCAGATGTGTAGAACATGGATTCCTAATCCACTCTTACCAACGTTCTGATGGTTTCTGCCCACATTAATCATGTTGGGTTCTATTTTATATGAGAATATGGTTTTATGAATTTTGCATGTTGCAAGTCCTGTACTATTACTATGTTTGTTTATCTGTAAATATAGGAAAACAAAAAACAACTAGTTCTATACTTGCATGTGTGCCATTAGTATATGTATTGTTACATGGAATAAATACATTGTTATCAGTACATATTGTCCTTTTTGCTTCCCTGCTGCATGCTTCATTTAAAGTCCCAACCTTTCTCTTTTTGCTATATTAATAGGAATGGAGTCATTTGACTTACAGGTCTTATGCCTCATTTAAAGTCCCAAAACTATTTCTTTCTCATCAGAAATACTAAGGAATATTCCATCCATCATGAAAGTTCCAAGTGTTTCCACCCATGGGTTAAAGATTATACACAGAAACAAGAGATGATAGCATGATGTAATAGTGTAAAAACATCCCTTTATTTAGAACAAATTAATATACAGTAACTAACAAAAGCAAGTGCCTAGCCCAGCATTAAAGTGTCACTAAACCGATATCATAAAAAACTATCAATACATGGTGTATTACGTGCTGTTCATACTCACTCAGTCACTATTCATTTTCTGTACTCTTCAAAAAAACCTGGCTGATACTGCTGCTCTCTATCTCCACCTTCTGTTCATGTCCCTAACTCAACTAGGGATTTTGCAGCTGTGGTGGCAACTCTGCACAAGCTCAGTTTTCAGTGAGTTTCTCTGTTGAGCATTTCCTCCCTATCACTTTTGAGCAGCCCATGTGACTATAGAGTCACACATGTGGGTGTATACACAGTGGTAAATGACAGCCCACTCCCTCCTCCATGTCCACTAACCAGCTAAACACAATGGGGGCAGGATATTACATGTAGATTAATGAAGGTTTCACCTCCCTCTTATTCTAGGACACAGGCTGGAGGGGCGTGGCACAGCCTTTCACCGGCAGAAATCTGCCCGAGCCATATTTTTTCCACAAAATAATAAAGATTTGATTTCAAATACAGCGGCTAAAATAAGTATTGAACAAGTCACCATTTCTCTAGGTAAAAATATGTCTAAAGGTGCTATTGACATGACATTTTCAGCACATGTCAGTAACAACCCATATAATCCATACATACAAAGAAACCAAACCAAATAAGTTCCGAAATTAAGTTATATGTAATAAAATGGAATGACACAGGGAACAAGTATTGAGCCAGGCCTTCTCATCCAAACTCAGTGCCTGACCTCACAAATGTGCTTTCTGGAAGAATGGTCAAACATTCCCATAGACACACTCCTAAACCTTGTGGACAGCCTTCCCAGTTGAGTTGAGGCTGTTATAGCTGCAAAGGGTGGGCCAACTCAATATTGAACCCTACAGACTAAGACTGGGATGCCATTAAAGTTCATGTGCGTGTAAAGGCAGGTGTCCCAATACTTTTGGTAATATAGTGTATATTTCCAGACATTCTAACCTTTCTCCTCTCTACTGAAAATGTGTTTTTTTTTCTGTATCTGCAATGGAGGAATGTTCCATCTTTCTAATCTCAACCTTTCTTGTGAAAGTTAATTGGCTGGTTGTTTCCTACCTGTCAACCTTATAATCTGATAGGTGGCACCCTTAACCGATTGACAGGCTCAGAAGCAGTGTTGCCAACCTACCAGACTGAAATTGACATTTGACTGGTTGACTGACTGAAAGGTTGTAAAGTCTTTCTTTTTTACTAAAATAAAAAGATGTTCCATAGAGGGACACGACCTTATTACTGGTGTGACTGTGTAACCCCCCCCACCTGGCTGCTCCATTCTGTCATTGCCCCCCCACCCGGCTGCTCCACCCTGTCCCCCCCCTCCTGGCTGCTCCACCCTGACCTCCCCCCCACCTGGCTGCTTCACCCTGTCCCCCCCGCCCCCCACCTGGCTACTTCACCCCGTCCTCCGCTCCACCCTGTCCTCCTCTTCACCTGGCTGCTCCACCCTGTCCTCCCCTCCACCTGGCTGCTCCACCCTGTCCTCCCCCGGCTGCTCCACCCTGTCCTCCCCTCCACCTGGTTGCTCCACCCTGTCCTCCCCCGGCTGCTCCACCCTGTCCTCCCCCTGGCTGCTCCACCCTGTCCTCCCCTCTGCCTGGCTGCTCCACCCTCTCCTCCCCTCCACCTGGCTATTCCACCCTGTCCTCCTTTCCACCTGGCTGCTCCACCCTGTCCTCCCCTCCACCTGGCTGCTCCACCCTCTCCTCCTCTTCACCTGGCTGCTCTACCCTGTCCTTCCCCAGCTGCTCCACCCTGTCCTCCCCCCCACCTGGCTGCTTCACCCTGTCCCCCCCACCTGGCTGCTCCACCCTGTCCTCCCCCCGGCTGCTTTACCCTGTCCTCCCCTCCACCTGGCTGCTCCACCCTGTCCTCCCCCCTGCTGCTTTACCCTGTCCTCCCCTCCACCTGGCTGCTCCACCCCCTGCCCTCTCCATCTGGCTGCTCTACCTTGTCCTTCCCCAGCTGCTCCACCTTGTCCTCCCTCCACCTGGCTGCTCCACCCCCTGTCCTCCCCACCTGGCTGCTCCACCCTGTCCTCCCCCACCTGGCTGCACCACCCTGTCCTCCCCCACCTGGCTGCTCCACCCTGTCCTCCCCACCTGGCTGCTCCACCCCGTCCTCCCCCACCTGGCTGCTCCACCCTGTCCTCCCCCACCTGGCTGCTCCACCCTGTCCTCCCCACCTGGCTGCTCCACCCTGTCCTCCCCCACCTGGCTGCTCCACCCTGTCCTCCCCACCTGGCTGCTCCACCCCGTCCTCCCCCACCTGGCTGCTCCACCCTGTCCTCCCCCACCTGGCTGCTCCATCCTGCCCCCCGCTGCCCCACTCTGTCCTCCCCTCCTCGTGGCTGCAACCACCAATACTATTTCAAGGCTGTGTGTATATATATATATATATATATATATATATATATATATATATATATATATATATAATATTCATATACACAAATTGTGTTTTCTAGTTGGCCCCCCTACTTTTGTCCCTGCCCCCCCCCATGTGCCCCCCCTAAATATGAAGGCTGGAGATGCCACTGAAAATAACCCCTCCTGCTACATCCACTTGATTCAACCATCAAACTCAACTTTCCTGTAGTCAGGAAAACCTCAAGTGGCCCGAAGGTCTGTCCAGAGGCAAACATGGAAAGGAAGAGGATAATAATAATAAAGGAGGAGAAAAAAGAAGAATAAAACAAAACAAAAAGAAGAAAAGGAAGACCATAAAGGGAAGGAAGAAAAGGCAGGAAAGAAAGCACTGCACCGTATCCTTAAAGAAAAGTACTCCAAAACAATACCGTCCTATAAGGCTTCCAACAAGCATTTTAATCCAGGGGTCCCAAAATTTGCCAAACAAAGCGATTTTATCGTTCAAATTCCTTGATAGGCGCTCATACACCATTATCCAAGATAACTTGGACTTTAGCAGGTGAAAGGGAACCGTACACATAACTTAAAGTGGAGTTCCACCCAAAAATGGAACTTCCACTTTTTGGATTCCTCCCCCCTCCGGTGTCACATTTGGCACCTTTCAGGGGGGAGGAGGGAGCAGATACCTGTCTAATACAGATATTTGCTCCCACTTCCTGGCATAGATCACCGCGGCACTTGCGGTGACGTACGCCACTTCCGGCGCCTACACTGTCCTCCACCGCTGTATTCTGTAAGACACAGAACACAGCAGGGACCAGAGAGGACGAGCAGCATGACTCGTGCATGCGCAGTAGGGAACCAGGAAGTGAAGCCACACTCAGCGGACCTCCACTTTAGTTTATGAACGTATTTGTTTTGATTGCTTTGTATGGGTGAAAATTTCATGCCAATAGCACCTTTATATTTGTATGCCAATTTAAAACAGTTTAATGATATTATGTATTAATTATTTTTACTCTGTATTCCAAAGGCTGTTTTTTTTTTTTTTTTGAACATGTGACCAGCAGCAGAGGACTAGAAGCTCCTCCTTCTCGTGTTTTCCTGCAGACAGGCTGGGAAAGAACTGGGTCATGTGACAGCTGTATATCACATAGGAAACAGGTACTTTAATATATAATTTTTTTAATTAAAACAATTACAGGGCCATTTTCCACATACAGAAATAGAAGGGACAGTGTAAATTAACCTCTTCAGCTCCGGAAGGTTTACCCCCCTTCATGACCAGGCCATTTTTTGTGATCGGCACTGCGTTACCTTGACAATTGTGCGGTCGTGCAACGCTGTACCCAAACAAAATTGTTGTCCTTTTTTCCCACAAATAGAGCTTTCTTTTGGTTGTGTTTGATCACCTCTGCGTTTTTTATATTTTGTGCAATAAACAAAAAAAGAGCAACAATTTTGAAAAAAACTTTTTTTAACTTTCTGCTATAAAACGCATGGATAAAAAAATTTAATAAAAAAAAATTAAAAAATTGAATTTCTTCATCAATTTAGGTCAATATGTAGTCTGCTACATAATTTTGGTAGAAAAAATCCCAACAAGCATATATTGATTGTTTGCGCAAAAGTTATAGCATCTACAAACTACGGGATTGTTTTATGGAATTTTTATTAATATATTTTTACTAGTAATGGTGGCGATCAGCGATTTTTAGCAGGACTGCGACATTGCGGCAGACAAATCTGACACTAAGTGACACTTTTTGGGGACCATTGACACCAATACAGTGATCAGTGCTAAAAAAAATTGAACCGTACTGATGGCACTGGCAGGGAAGGGGTTAACATCAGGGCCGATCAAAGGGTTAAATGTGTTCCCTGGGAATGCTTGCTAACTGGGGGGGGGGGGTGCTTTGACTGGGGGAAGACAGAGATCCGTGTTCCTGCATAGCAGAAACACAAGATCTTCATCTTCCCCACTGACAGAACAGTGATCTGCCTTGTTTACATGGGCAGATTGCCGTTCTGCCTCTCTGGGTAATGATTGCCGGGTGCCGGCGAACATGGGGTCCGACGGACCCGCTGATTGGCTCCCGCTGTGTCCAATCACAGCAGGAGTGGGTCGCTGGCGGAGCACGTGTGCGCCCCAGACCTGAAAAATGTACAGGCACGTTATTTCCCACTGAAGGGCCACCCTGCTGCAGTAAATGTATGTGGGGTGGTCCGGAAGCAGTTAAACAGTGTGTGTTTAGTATCACTTTAAGGATACAGTGCTTAATTTATTCCAAGTTGCTCACCAACACCTTTTCGCATATGTGGGTGATGATGTCACATTGCTTTCCTCGGCCAACATTCTTCATCAGCAAAAGGTCCTTGTTTAGCCACTTCCTAATATAAGGTGACAACCCTCTCAATCTCCTAATTGCTCTTCAGCATCGTCCTTAATAGAACCCAATTAGAGGGAACCAGTCAGTGTGCAAGCCTTAATTGCCAAGGTTTTAAAGTCACTGAAAACTCTAGGATAAGGTTGACAACCAACAAAGATGAACTTTCCAAGCAAGAAACTAATGGTAGCTCCCATATTGACAGGTCCCCTTTATGTCCATTAGGAGGTTTTTATAAGGGGGATTTGGAGAATAAAGGGTAAAATGTGGTGTTTTCCTTTCAAGCCGTCTTTCTCCATATTGCAAAGGGCACATTTGCCCATAAACTTTCAAGGTGATTGCATCTTTTTATGGAGCATATGTCTAACACCAAGGGTACAATAACTTCGCCCATGTAACTTGTCTAAGGTTTTCATGGGTAATTGAATGACAAATGGCAGCTAACTACCTATTCACAGCAATAAGCCTTTTCTATTAAACATTTAATTTAATAAAGCGTTGAGTAGCATAGCGTACAAATTGCTACGAAGGACAGTATCTGAGTGTATTAATATTTAAAGCACTCAATTTCCAAGGAAGTTCTTACTGGGCATGGATTGTTGCACTTACTGAGATGTGTAATCTTCTTAAAGTTAATAGGCCAGTTGGCATAAACTTAATGTGTTGCCGGCTTTGTTGCGTATTCCATTTCAAGGAGTACAAATGAAACGTGATGGCAGTCATTGTGTGCGCCTCTGAACATTCGGCGTTTTCTTATAATAACGGAGGTGTGCGGAACATGCGTCTCACCCAAGCTGCTTCTTATTAAAAGAGAACTTTGCTGGGGGAATTAATGGACTTCTGGATAAATTGAGAAACCATGAGAATGTTAGTCGACGTGCAGGTGGTCTTTTAGCTGATGTACAGCAACAATGGACTCCAAAGCCTAAGTACAGCCAATATTATTTTCATTTTTTAAAAGTTTATTTGTAGTCTTTGAGTTGGAGACTTTTTTGCTACGATTTGCACAACCTGCGGTTGTCATTGGGACAGGAAGTCACGGACAGCAATATATACACACGCCTGCCTTTACATGCACATGAACTTTAACGGCATCCCAGTCTTAGTCTGTAGGGTTCAATATTGAGTTGGCCCACCCTTTTCAGCTATAGCAGCCTTAACTCTTCTAGGAAGGCTGTCCACAAGGTTTAGGAGTGTGTCTATGGGAATGTTTCTTCCAGAAGCGCATTTGTGAGACCAGGTAATGATGTTGGTTTGAGAAGGCATGGCTCGCAGTCTCTGCTCTAGTTCATCCCAAAGGTTCTATCAGTCAAGTTCCTCCACCCCTAACTCACTCATCCATGTCTTTATGGACATTGCTTTGTGCACTGCTGCGCAGTCATGTTGGAACAGGAAGAGGCCATCCCCAAACTGTTCCCACAAAGTTGTGATCATGAAATTGTCCAAAATGTCTTGGTATGATGGCGCCATAAGAGTTCCCTTGACTCAAACTATGGTGCCAAGCCCAACCCCTGGAAAAACAACCCCACACCATAATCCCCCCTCCACCAAATGATTTGGACCAGTACACAAAGCAAGGTCCATAAAGACATGGAAGGGCGACTTTGAGGTGGAGGAACTTGACTGGTCTGCACAGATTCCTGATCTCAACCTGACAGGACACCTTTGGGATGAATTAGAGCAGGGACTGTGAGCCAGGTCTTCTCGTCCAACATCAGTGCCTGACCTCACAAATGTGCTTTCTGGAAGAATGGTCAAACATTCACCTAGACAAGCTGTTATAGCTGCAAAGGGTGGGCCAACTCAATATTGAACCCTACGGACTAAGACTGGGAAGTCATTAAAGTTCATGTGCGTGTAATGGCAGGTTTCCCAATACTTTTGATAATATAGTGTATACTTGCAGACATTCTAATCGTTCCCCTCTCCACTGAAAATGTGTTTCTTTTCTGTATCTGCATTGGAGAAATGTTCCATCTTTCTAATCTCGACCTTTCTTGTTAAAGGTAATTGGCTGGTTGTTTCCTACCTGTCAACCTTATAATCTGATAGGTGGAACCCTTAACCGATTGACAGGCTCAGAAGCAGTTTTGCCAACCTACCAGTTTGAAATTGACATGGTTGACTGACTGAAAGGTTGTAAAGTCTTTTTATTTTCACTAAAATAAAAAGATGTTATGCTTCCTTCTCTTCTGGGGTCCCCTTCTGCCACTCTCTGCTCTGTCTCTTCACCACCATATGAAATTGCTTCTTATGAGGGCACACGAGCGGGCGCGTTCTTGAGTCGGAATGTGTGTGTCCATAGACACACAGGGTGGCTCAGCCCCTCCTTCCTCTCACTCCTCTGGATTTGACTGACAGAAGTGGAAGCCAATGGTTCCCACTGCTTTCAGCCAAGCTTGTGACATCAGGGAGAGAGAACAGAAGACCTGCAAATGGGCACAGCGCTGGATCAAAATAGGTCTATCCCCCAGCTTCTTAAGGGACAGAATGTCTACAGCCAACTCCTCCTGCATACAGGTCCACTCCACCCAGCCTACTGTTTTGTCCAGGGCCTGCATGTGTTGGTTACATGCTCACAGTTGTTGGGTGTTTGGCTCCCATGCCCCAAGTCTGAGTGTGTCCCTCCCCTGACATCACTGTGACAGGGGTCTATCTAAAAGGAGCCTAATACCTAGTGTCACTATCAGCTGCACCAGACACTTTTCTGGTACAGAGCCACCTAGTGGCAAAGTGGCTAACTGCACCTGCCTACAAGTAGAGGGAACAGGCTTTCAAGTGGATCTGAATGAGGGAATCACAGGTTCACTTTAAGCTGATTCAACTTTAGCACAGTTGTTGTGTTTTCTGGATGGAATTAAAATTCAACTGATTAATTTTCTCTTGAAGTTTTTTTTTTTTTTAAGATGATTAAATTTGACCTTAACAGTAAAGCACAGACTAACCAGACTTTTATTTCTGAGTACTAGAAAAATATCGACACTCTTGACTTTTCCTAATTTGCTTGATTTTTAGCTCAGCATGAAAATTCATATATTTAAACAGTTCACGATTTTAAATTTGTTTACCTATTATTTCACTTCATTAATCAAATTGAGAGGATTTGATTAATGAAAGAAAATAGCTTTTTTGCTCGCATCTCTAAATGCCACATGTGCAAAGTAATTGGCAGAATGTTTTCCAGGCATTCTAAGTGGTCTGATTGGGTCAGTAAAGTAATTCTATTTATCTCTGCTCCCCTCTGTAAAGTATTTATGTTTTAGTTTATGTAGGAAGAACATACTCCCTGCTGCTAAGAAGTCACTGCAGCCTCTATAGGGCAGGGAAAAATATATTCAAAAATCACTATACGTTTAATATGTTTACTTCAGCTATTTTGTACTAGAATGACATATCAAATCCAGTTTATTAAGCAGCAGCTTATCGTTTTATAGCTGCCCTGAGTTTGTGTTACATGGAAAAAAATGGTGACACGTGACAGCTAAATAATTAGCCCTGGTTCATTAAACTGTAGGAGTTCTTAGGGCACCTAAGAATATTCTTATGGCATGCTAAAGTGGCCTCTCCGTCAATTTCATCATATGCTTAGCAAGTGCAAATTCACACATCTAGAGTGCAGTTGCAGCTTGATGAATCATTGTACGTCTTTCCGGTGATGACTACTGGTGCAAAGTCTATCGAGAGTGCTAAACAAAAGGTCAGGGAGTCCAAAATATTTAAAATGAGTTCATATCAGGAAAATATCAAATAGCCGACTCGTTTTAAGGGCTCAAAAATATCCCTCCTTCTTCAGGGCTTGAGCATTGTATGTAACAGGATTTGGACATTGGTAATCACCAGGAAGATTTTTTGGTGTGTTAAAAGATACCTAAGATCAGTGTATCAGGGTGTTGTTACAGAGTCTCAAGGCTTTGCCTCAGTTCATCCCGGGCCTGGTCCACCCTGTCTGTGCGAGGTGTGTTATGTGTGCATCCTCGCTAGGATATGGAATTTTGGCTGTGGCTGGTTTCGAGCACGGGCATGTGTGTGTTGACCCTTTGCCATGCCCACAGGTCCTGTAGAGTATTTTAACGCCTTCACTTATGGTTCCATCCAGAGCTGTGTCTTCTTGGCAGCTATAATGTTTGTGTAATTATTGTCATTCCTGCTTTGCCTGTTTCTGATCCAGACTGCCTGACCCTGATCATATCTACTGGAACCCCTTTTTTTCAACTCTGTCCATACTGTTACTCCTGTCTGCCATCTGCCTTGACCTCTGCCTGAACACCAACCATTCTGCTGTCTGCCTCGGTCTCTGCCTGAACACCACATTAATCATTCTCCTGCCTGCCCCCGGCTCCGCCTTTCTCCTGCCTGCTGCTTGCCCCTGACTCTGCCTGAACACTCACCATTCTCCTGCCTGCTGCCTGCCTCAACCTCTGCCTGAACAGCACATCAGTCATTCTCCTACCTGCCCCTGGCTCTGCCTGAACACTGACCATTCTCCTGCCTGCTGCCTGCCTCAACCTCAGCCTGAACACCACATCAATCATTCTCTTGCCTGCCCCTGGCTCTGCATGAATACTTACCATTCTCCTGCCTGAACATCAACAATTCTGCTGCCTGCCCCTGCCTATCACCAACAATCCTCCTGCCTGCCACCTGCTTTGACCTCTGCCTGAACTCCAACCATTCTCCTGCCTGCTGTCTGCCTCAAGCTTGGCCTGAGGTCCGGTCACATTATTTGGCTCCCCTGTGTCAGCCAGCAGTGACTGCATGGGAGAGAAGAGGGCAGTTGATAATGGCTGGTAAAGCCTGGGTTGGTAACGTCATCCATAGGCTCCTATGGCCCAACCACTGTAGGGTCTCCCTCCTCTCCCCTGCAATCACCACTGGCTGACGCAGGGAAGCTAGATCACATGATCAGACCAGAGTGGGCTGAAACTAGGAAAGTACATGCATCTTTTTGACACAGGTTAGTCAACATAGGTGTTGGGGGAGCGTTTTTAAAACTAGATAGGTTTATGCTGGAATTCCACCTTAAAGAATCTTGGGTCACATTCATTAAGCAATTCTGTCTCAAACTATTCATTCATGTGCAAATTTTGCATGCAGATTTGTTATCATCAATCTCTGGGTCTGCTTTGTGATCGAGCAGCCACATAGCAACTGTCCATCTCTTTCCTATGTTGTGCTGCAACTATGAGTACTTATTCAGCCTCAGACCTTAAAAATGCTCATTAAACAAGTTACAGATAAGTTCATTTTCATGCCGGCTAATTTATTAAGTAAAATACTCTCAAAAAATAAATCTGTACCTAAACTGCATAAAAAAATAAAAGAAGTGATTTAGCAATCAAAAACAAAAGGGCGGTTTTATAAATGTTCCCTCAGCCCATGCATAAAGGGATCATTACCTCTGAAGGACCAAATATGAAGGTCCACTATTGCAAACCTATGAATGATCTTCTGCTCTTGCTCCACCAGTCGTAGAGTCTGTCAGTGTCATTGTGGATACTATAGTTCTGACTGAGAAACAGGAGTAAAGAGGGGAGGAGGAGCTAACAGGAGGAACATCACGGTAGTAGATGGTTATGATGGAAACGCAGTAAAAACCTCAACTGATTCATAGACTAGTACTGGTTGGTGTAATGGTGGCCAGGATATGGACATTTAAGTACATACATACTCTCAAGAATTCAGCTCTGTGCTACCATAGAGTTTAAAAGGCCGGGAGGGGAATCAGGGTGATATATTCAAATGGTGCGACTGCGCTAATCCATATACGTGCTTATATATTATTACCACTAATACGGTGTTTCAACTTTTATTCTTTTGTGTGTTAACCTCATTTTTTTTAAAGTACAACGTGACAAAAAATAAAAAAATAATAAAAAATAAATAAAAATGCCAAACTTATAAAGTAAAATCACAAAAAGAGTCACAAGTCCCCAATAATCATGCTATTTGATATGTATATTCAAAGTGCTCCTGTGCTTCCAATTTCATCCGTGCTGCATAACCATAACTTTTCACCTCTTCTTGTGCTACCACCACCTTCTGAAATGGTCACTCACCAGAGCCTAGAAAAAATGTTGCCTTTGGTTCATATAGGGATAACCACTCCACTATCCTGGCGTTCCTCCAGTTAGTTAGCCAGTAGGTATTTCTTAATCCTCCATGCCCAATGTTGATATCTCATAGGAATTAAATATTTATCATTGCACAGTATGTTTAGAAAAAATAATTTATTTATAGCCAGTAAAAACATAAAGAATGCTCACTCACATTTTATAGTGCCTTAGACCGGCACTAAGTCTATCCAGCGTTCTGTTGTGGGGCTCTATTGTTCCGCTTTGTTCCTAGTTCCTGGCTTGCGCTGCAAGCCTCATTTTGGTTCGGGTTAGTGACCGGAAGTGACATTCGTAATTACCCAGAAGCCTCTACGCATTTCTCATACGCACATGCGTCATCAGGAAGTAGGGTGAGCTAAGCTGCTGAGTCACTGATTAGAGGGATAGCAGGGATAGCTAAGTTGTTGATTTAATGCTGTGAGAGGGGATTGGAGAAGCTGAGCTGCTGGATGAGTACTAGGAGAGGAGAGTAGAGCTGTTGGGTGACTGCTAGGAGGGGAGAGCAGGGTGAGCTGAGCTGCTGAGTCACTGCTGGGGGGTAACAGGAATATTGAGTTACTGCTGGGAGGGGGGGGATTGGTGAAGCTGCAACTTTGAGCTACTGCTGGGAGGGAGAATTGGAGTGAGCTGGTCTTGAGGGTAGCAGGGATAGCTGAGCTGTTGAGTTACCGCTGGGAGGGGGGATCCGGGAAGCTGGGATGTTTAGTTACCACTGGTAGGAGGGAGCAGGGAGCTGAGCTGCTGAGTTACTGCTTGGAGGGGTAGCAGGGATAGCTGAATTGTTACCTTACAGCTCGGAGGGGGGATCATGGAAGCTGAGCTGTTGAGTTACTACTGGGAGGGAGAATCAGGGTGAGCTGAACTGCTGGGTCCCTGCTGGGGGTGTGTGTGTGTGTGTGCGGGGGGGGTAGCAAGAATAGCTGAGCTTTTGAGTTATTGCTGGGAGGGGGGATCAGGGAAGCTAAGCTGTTGAGTTACTTGCTCTGTCAGAACCACTGCAAATGATCTGTTTTTTTCAGGGTATAAGGGAGCATATGACTTCCTTACAGCATGCAAGGCTCAAGCCTAGTGGCCAACTGCCAGCCCACACACTGTCACAGTTGGAGGTTGGACATCAACACTTTGAAAGCTCCAATATTGAGCTTACCCAGGGTTAGGGCAGCAGACCTACAGACAGGGCTGTCTTTAATATTGATTGGACCCTGGGCAAAAATTTTCTTGGGGCCCCCCATGCAGTTTTGCTCTCCACCTGCTCTGAGACATACAATAAATATCAGCTAGACTCAAAATCATGTTGTATGCAGGACTTTCAAGCATGGCCCTTTATCTCCCCAGTGGGTAGCATTCAGTATAGGTGATGGTGAATATGACCTCGGGGGGGCATGATATACATATAAATACCACCTCTGTTTACATAGAATGCTGCCGGTCTGCCACTATTTACATATGAATGTCGCTGCTATTTACATATCAATGCCGGTATTTACATGTAAACACAGGGTCTGCAGGGGAGTCATCTGTACACAACAAGACAGAGCTGGGCAGCATTAATAACAGAACTTCACACTGAGATATCGGGACACAGCATGAGACTACAACCTCAAGAGACGAGGTAATTTAAACTGGGAAAGTTGGCAAGTATGAGGCAGCTGCTCTGGGCCCCACAACAATGACAGGGCCCAGGGCAGCTGCCCCTTTTGCCCTGCCTTAAAGACGGTCCTGCCTACAGAGCAGCAGAGGAGCAAGGGTATTGTGGGTATGAATCAAGGTTTAGGCTTTAAAGAGAATACACAAAGTAAAATATGTGCTTGTTTAAAACATGGTGTGTTTTCCTTTTAACTATAACAATTGGACACTATAGCAAAACAAGGAATGGATGGAGCATAATGTGTATGTATATCAGATGCCACCCAAAAAATGTCATGTGACATCTTATTAGCACAGTCCTAAAAATGTAGAACTTAAAAAAAAAATCGATTTTTTTCAATTGTTCATCAAAATTTAATTTTTATTTTTTTTAATTTTTTTTTACGAAATTTGTAAAACACAAAACTATCATAAATGGTCAAAGGAAGAAAACAAGTGGGTCAAAGAAAGACCCTTTCAATTGCATTTTTTCCCAAAGCGAGTAAAGGTCAAAAGCCATATTGTTTGAGCTGAAAGCAAACATTTCATAAACGTAAGAATGCCAATTCTTGAGAGAGATTTGCTCACCGATTGAAATATTAAATCAATAGGCAAGAAATTAACCAATGTTAATAATACACAATGCATTTTATGCAATCCTAACAACAATGATCCCATTTAAAGGGAAGAAAAAAAAATGAAAAAAATTAAGTCATACAGAAAAAAACAAAACAATTGTTTGTTGTCTTATTTTGCTGAATGTTGGACATTTGTTGTTCCGTTTTTTAAGTGAGGAAGAAATGCATGACTGTATGTAATTGGAATTATCATGCTTGATCAAATATTATGAATTAGAATTTTTGGGCAATGGGATTTTCGAAAAAAATGGAAGATCTCGCATGTAATGACATGGTCAAATGGGTACATTTGCAGCACAAATGGTTTCTTAATTTCATGCAATTTAACTTTAGTATTGTGCCATGCTCAGTCCCTGTAAACGGAATTCTTAATTAGAACGGAGGGAAGAGAGCTATCAGCATCGCTCTTTGCTTCTAATGTTGTGCTTCTGCTTAATAGTTTCAAAGCTTTGCTTACCAAATTTTTCCTCGTACTAATTATGGCTCACATGATGACGGCGGTTTGTGGGAGCCCTTTGAAAAGGAGACGTGAATAAAGCAGTAGAAGAAGTAGATGTCATTGATCGGTAGAAATAGAAGAGAGTGATGATAGTGCAGAAAAGAGATTTTATCTGTGAAATGTCACATGCATCACTTTGAGATATGGCGATACCTACGGTTCTGCTGCACCATTGGACTCGGATACGGAAAGGCCTGCATCACTAACAAAACAACCACTGCTAAAAAAAAAAAAAAAAAAAAGATTAAAGTTAAAGAAATTTCCAGATCTGCAAAATTCTTTCAACCCCGGTTTTATGCTTTTGTGTCTGATAGTTTACATAAACTACGTTGTAAGATGACAGTACTATACTTCATGTCTACCTGGGTCAATATGTTCACTTTAAAGGTGAATTCCAGGAACATGGATAACTACATCACTGAAATATACATATAAAGGCTGCTCAACTGGCCAAATTACTTTTATTTTTGCCTATCCATTTTTTTGTTAAATGTACACAGATAAGCAAGGTTGGGGACCTCACTTTTCTCTAATGAAGCTAGAGCAGTACAGTTTGGTTGCCTTCCTGCCTCTTGCCTGTTATTTGTAGGGTTAGGTAAAAGGAGCACCTGATATCCAATGAGAAGCAAAATAAAGGTGAATATGTGGTAGTTTTATTGAAAGTAGCGACAAATGATTGAGCCAACAGGGGAACAGAGACTCCCCCTTCTTCGGGGCTGTTGTTCTGTGCTAATGGTAAGTGGGGATATATCCCAAAATGGTGTGTCTGTGATGCTGTTTCCTCTTGCAGTGGCAGCATATTTAAGTATTGAGGCCGTACCCGGAGGTAGCAGCCCAAGCCCCCTCAAAGGGCTCATCGCCATCCTTCTGCCGAGTGGGACCGTAATTATTGTGAGTGGACTCTCCCAACCAGTGGCGGCTGGTGGGTTCTTCTTTTGGGGGGAGGCAAAGACACGGCACTAAAACACCACCCCCCTGGGCGGTCCGGCACTTACTCACGGGCTGTGATGTCTTCTCCTCCTCTTCTGGAGTGTGGGCATCGGCCGCGGCGGCTCTGGTGTTTGCTCCTCCAGCAACTTCCTCCCCCGTGTGTCTCTTCCGCCAAAGCACTAGGCATCCAATAGGACTGCCTGATGTTTTGGCCAATCGGGCAACAGGTCTCACAGACCTGCCTCCTGATTGGTGGGGAGGAACTTTAGTGTGAAAATAGCGAAAATTCATTTGCTATGGTCACACAACTGGGTTGCCTTGGAACGCAAAGCTCTGAGCTCCGAGGCCACCCTTTTTTGAAGCCTATTAGAGCCTCTGGCCCTAATCAGGTGCTTCAAAAAAAAAAAAACACCCATCCCGCATTGAAATCCATGGTCTGGCACCACTGATATGTAGATCAGGGGGCCGGACACATTGATAGGGGAGGCAGCGTCGGTGCGCCCTCTATGGACAGGCCACCACTGCTCCCAACCCCCCCCTACCATTACCCATTCAGAGACCCTCAACTGAGCGGGTCAGTCCAGTGTGATCTCCAACCTTAAAGAGTCTTGACTGTTATTGGAAGGAGCAACACAAGCAGATTGGCACAGAGTGCTTCAGTGGCTGAAAGTGCTGCCTTTCCCTTTCTCAACATAAGTGCTGCAGTACCGAACATAGCTGTATTTAAAAAAATATGTAATTTTCAAGTTAAAGTGCTACTAAACCCACAACAGTAAACTCAGTCTGCATATGCAGTAAAGCATGCTTGTTAGGGTTCATGCACGCTGCAGCTAAAAGAAGCTCAAAGAATCGGCTCCTACAGGCTTTTGAGCTTTTTTGAGCTCTCATTTTTTCTGCCTGGAAACTTCCATTCATGTTGACCAATGTGTGCACACTATGGCTTTTTCAGGAGTTTACAGGCATATGTTCTTACAGGCAGAAAAAATAACCCCACCAAACTCACATTTTTGAGAGGGCTTTTAAGCATAAAAAAATGCCTAAGTGCCCAAAATTGCGAGAAAAAGCGCAAAAGCATGAAAAAGCATGAAAAAGCTCAAAGAAGCTAGAAAACACACAAAAGATATAGAAAAATAAGCTGGGGTGGGGAGGGGTTTGTGAAAAGAAAATGCTTATGCTCAAAGAAGCTCAAAGAAGCCCAAAGCAGCTCAATAAAAACCTGCAAAAAAGCCCAAAAAATACACAAGCTTCTTCACGCTGAAATAAAAGCTCAAATGCCTGTAAAAGGAGCAGTGTGCATGTGCCCTTATACTCACTGTGGAACCGAAGGGGTTAATCCTCCGCATTGTGTAAAAGGCTATTTGATCCTGTCTTCTCTGATCCTCCTTTTCCACTATCCCCAATCCATCTCCTTATAGTACAAAGCCTTTGGAGTCACACTGCACATGCTCAGTTTGATGTGTATTGCTAGAGAGTTTTTTTTCTTGGGAGGGTGCATGTTCTCAGCACAGGGCCAATCAGCACTGTCCACTCAGAGGGTCAGGAGTCCTGCAGCCTCATAGGACAGTCAGAGGAGAATGAAAACCTTTCCTACAAGCTTTAACCAGACACTGATTGAAGACACAAGACTGCTATATACTGCTGATGAGAAAAGGTATTTAGCAGTTTATATTTACTAAAATAACTGCATTTCTATGTTCTGTGTACTGTGGGAGACCAGATATAGTGAATGCAGGGTCCCGGGTTTAGTAACACTTTAATTGAATGAATACATAATTGCATTTACTGAATTTTCTTTATATCTGACTGTAATTCAGCTGTAAAGAACTTGGCACTAGACATTTTCTGGTGCAGATCTTGATGCTTTACCCTAAGGACCCCTTCCACTCTTACACATAATAAGTCTCCCTACCCCTCACTTTAGTCACTACCCTAACAACACCAACCATTTCTAATCTAAACTTAACCCCCTGCAACTAGTTTTACAGCTCCGAAGACCAAACGTAGGCATACCTGAATCTGTCTTGATATCAAGCAGATTTTTTTTAATGTGGTTGGGAAGGGTTAGAACTTTGGTCAGGTTTATTCTGGCTTATATGGGTGATAAAACCTTACAAAAGCACTACTGCAGTGTCATGTGCTGAGGGGGCACCTGTGCAGACGTGCCTCTGAGCCAGGCTGTGTGCGTCCATAGACACACACAGAGTCGCTTGGCCACGCCCCCCCCCCCCCCCCCTTGCTTTCTCCTAACAGGATTAGAATGACATTATGCTTTCAGTCCTGTGAAAGCAGAAAGAGAAGGAGTGGGGATGCAAATGAGTGCTGGCTCAGTGAGAGGACGTAGGTAACTGTTTAGGGACAAGGGGGTGGGGGGATGGTAGTGCATTTTTTTTATCTTATTGCATAGAATGCATTAAGGTAAAAAACGCTTAAGCTTTAAAACAGCTTTAAAGAAAAAAGCATACGGTCACTTGAAGGACGTCCTACATGTGTCATATCTTTATTTACATTAGCACACGGTTTGAAACTTTAACCTACCAGTAACATGCACCTTAATGGAGCAAACCAGTTTGATTGTCCTCATCATCACTGTCAGTTCGTGGAACATTAATACAATTTATATAGGAGACAATTATAAGATCAGTTGGAAATTCTCTAATTTTGAGCATTTCTATTAATTGAGTGGCTGTGTTTTAAATTAGTTAATCAACTAATACTATGGGCTCATGACTCCAACTCAGTAGAACAGCGCTGATAGCGTTACAGGTGGTAGTTATTCTTAGATACTGGAACAGAATTACAGAAAAGTCAAAAAACCAATCAGACCTTTCCTTTTTTTTCCTGGTTTAACACATGCTTTGCTTTGTTATTATGCTGTTTATCTCTGAATAATTGTGACCATCACATTTGCAAGTGCTTGCTTAACCACTTCAATACTGGGCACTTAGGCACCTTCCTGCACAGACCAATTTTCAGCTTTCAGCGCTGTCGCAATTTGAATGACAATTGCGCGGTCATGCTACACTGTACCCAAACAAATTTTTTATAATTTTGTTCCCACAAATAGAGCTTTCTTTTAGTGGTATTTGATCACTTCTGCGGTTTTTATTTTTTGCGCAACAAAAAAAAAAAAAGACAGAAAATTTAGAAAAAAAAACAAGTTTTTCTTTGTTTCTGTTAACATTTTTTGTAAATAAGTACGTTTTATTCTTCAATGATGGGCACTGATAAGGCGGCACTGATGGGCACCAATGAGGTGGCACCAATGAGGTGGCACTGACAGGCACTCATGATGGGCACTGATAGGTGGCACTGGTATGCTGGACTGACGGGCACTCATAGGCAGCACTGATGGGCACTCATAGGTGCCACTGATGGGCACTCATAGGCAGCACTGATGGGCACTCATAGGCGGCACTGATGGGTACTTATGGGTGGCACTGATGGGTACTTATGGGTGGCACTGATGGGTGGCACGGATGGGCACTGATAGGTGGGCACTGGTGGGCACGAATGGGCACTGATAGGTGGCACAGTCGGACACTGATGAGTGGCACTGTTGACACTGGTGGCACTGATGACATTGATGGGTGGCATTGCTGGGCATCACTGATTTAAAATGGTGCCAGTCAGTGCCCATTTGTGGGCACTGATTGGCACAGATTGGGCACATTGGGCACATGTGGATGACCATGGGGTACATACCTGGCCATCCACATGTTGCCCGGCTCCTTGGTGGTCCTGGCGGCTTCCCTGGTGGTGTAGTGCGGGCATCCGAGGGGAGTCTGAGCTGATAAACAATCAGCTCAGACCCCCCCTGTCAGGAGAGCTGCCGATCAGTTCTCCTCTACCGATCAACGGCTCTTCCTATTGACATCGTGATCAGCCGTGATTAGACACGGCTGATCACGTGGTAAAGAGCCTCCGCCGGATCGGTGTAGCGGTGTGTCAGACTCACACACCGCTCCACCGATCGCCGTGATGCGTGCCCCCACGGGCGCGCGGCGACATGTTATCCTGCTGGACGTCATATGTTACCCAGTCAGGATAACTGAACCACCGCCCGGCCGTCAATCTGCTATAGGCTGGGTGGGAAGTGGTTAAAGGGTAACTCCTACTTTCGTGGGGGAAAAAAATAGCAAATAAAGAAAAAATAATATAGCTCATATAATTGCAACACTAATCATATTTTAATTGAATGTTATTAAAAATTACCTTTCCTTTTCAATCTGCAGCCATTGTAATTTTCTGAGAATGCAACTGAGAGTTGTTCTGTACACAGAGTGTGTACTGACCACTCCCCAGAAACATCATTTCCTGCTTGTGTGATTGAATCACCAATATTCCCAGAAGTCTGCCTAAGATACAAGTTAGACTTCAGGCATCCCCTGCAACAAAAATGTCATTTTTGGAGAGATACTTTCAATAGGAACATGTCTAAAGGGATGCAGACCCAGCAGCTTCCCTTATTAGTGCTCTGAAGATGCCACAGCTGACAGTTAATTATTAAAACCACTCCCATTAGACTCACTCAGCACAGAGGCACAGACAAACACACATGAATTACTTCACAATAACAAAAGGTAGGAATCTGCAACAAAAGTTGTTATAATCCCTGCAATGTACGTAGATCATCCAGAGGGGAATGTTTTTTTCTCAACAAAAGTGGAGTTAAGCATATTTTTATTATTGTGTTAAAATCCAAGTCCAGCTTGAGCAAAAAAGTTGAATTCCTATTTTGCTCAAGCTGGTGGAGCAAAAAGCTCTGCCTGCTATACTCACATATTCTTCGGTGCTATCCCCCACAGATTCCCGATCCAGCCCTTGCTTATTTATTGGGTTGAATGAGTTTTACTGGTAATGGAGGGGAAATCTTCCAATGGGGACAACTGTTGGTGCCAGTGACAACTGCACAAAAGGTAGTTACACACATATTGATTTGATCATACAAGTGATCTTTCAATGTAGCTAAAATGATCTAATTGAATAAAAATCTAAAACCTCCATTGATCCATTGAACCTCCATGATCAGTTGAGTTATCAATCAATTTTGACTCTGCCAAGGTGATTGGCTGTGGTGGGAATACATGCATGTATCAGGAGAACCAGATTAGTGATCCTTTACATCAGTGGTCTCCAAACTACGGCCCAGGGGCCAGATGCAGCCCTCTCCTTGCTTTTATCTGGCCCTTGGGGCACCATTTCATTCGCTGACTACCAATGACATCACCATTGGGGCACAGTTCCTCCTAATGACACCAACATTGGAGCTCAATGACACCAATGATGGCGCACAATTCCTCCTAATGGCACCAGTGATAGAGTACAATTCCTCCCAATGACACCTGTGATAGAGTACAATTCCTCCCAATGACACCAGTGATAGAGTACAATTCCTCCCAATGACACCTGTGATAGAGTACAATTTCTCCCAATGACACCAGTGATGGGGCACTATTCCTCCCAAAAACACCAATGATGAGGGATTGTTTACTCCCACTGATTCTAGGAATTTTGTACTACTGTTGGCCACAGTCTGGCACTCTTTAACCACTTGCCGACCGTTGAACGCTGATATATGTTGGCACTGCAGCGGTGGGCAAATGGGTTTACCTGTACGTCCCCTTTAAATGGCGGGGCTAGCGGGTGCGCGCCCGCGGGACCTGCAGACTCGATGTCCGCCAGTCATGTCACGGAGTCGCAGAATGGGGAAGTGATCACTGTCATGTCAATGGTAGCCCATCCCCCCCACAGTTAGAATCACTCCCTAGGACACGCTTAACCCCTTCATCGCCCCCTAGTGGTTAACCCCTTCCCTGCCAGTGTCATTTACACAGTAATCAGTGCATTTTTATAGCACTGATTGCTGTATAAATGACAATGGTCCCAAAAAAGTGTCAAAAGTGTCCAATGTGTCCGCTATAATATCGCAGTCCCGATAAAAATCGCAGATCGCCGCCATTACTAATAAAAATTTTATAATAAAAATGCCATAAAACTATCCCCTATATTGTAGACGCTATAACTTTTGCGCAAACCAATTAATATACGCTTATTGTGATTTTTTTTACCAAAAATATGTAGAAGAATATATATTGGCCTAAACTGAGGAAAAAAATAGTTTTTTATATATTTTTGGGGGATATTTATTATAGCAAAAAGTAAAAAATATTGCTTTTTTTTCAAAATTGTCGCTTTTTTTTTGTTTATAGCGCAAAAAATAAAAACCGCAGAGATGAGCAAATACCACCAAAAGAAAGCTCTTTTTATGGGAAAAAAAGGACACAAATTTTGTTTGGGTACAGCGTCGCACGATCGTGCAATTGTCAGTTAAAGCGGCACAGTGCCGAATCGCAAAAAGTGCTCTGGTCAGGAAGGGGGTAAAATCTTCCGGGGCTGAAATGGTTAAAGTCTGAAGGACAGTAAACTGGCCCTTTGTTTAGAAAATTTGGAGAGCCCTGCTTTAGATAATAGATAATATACATTTATGACTGATAGATTGTATTTTCGATCAAGTGCCAAGTAGTATTTTAATTTTCTTTATAGAAAGAACAGCAAAGAGTAGAAAAATATAGGCATAAAAGGAAGCATATTATCCATGATTGTTCTCAGTTTACATACTTACATGCCCAGTGGACTCAACTTTGTCCTGCTGTGAACCACTGCACCATTACCATGCACCTTGTCCCACGCTGCCATCTTTGTTTCCTATTGTCATCGGGTGCATCTTACTGATTCAGACTGTCTGGCCCCCCGATTGATGATGAGCAACAGGCCCCTCCAGCCGCTAGTGAATGGAGAGTGAAGCATTATGGGATATGTGACATATATATCCCAGAAGGATTCAGCTCAGAGGAGACGCCATTCTCGCTTAGAGGGGAGTGGTGGTCTAGGGACGGGGGGGGAACAAAAATATATATAAAAAAAAAGGTAAACAAACCAAGGGGAAAAAACTTCAGTATACGATAATGGGGGGGGGGGGGGGGGAGAGCAACGATGCCAGGTGCATCCAGGGGGGTGAAGGTCTTCTTTAAAGAGTAACTCCACTTTGGTTGAGAAACAAACAATCCCCTCTGGGTGATCAATGCAGGTATCACAGGGATTTGTAACAGATTCCTACCTTTTGTTGCTGTGAAAAAATTGCTTATTTGTTTTCGGTTTTCTTTTGCAGATTGATTCTGAATGGGAGGGCCGGATTCATTATCATCACCTGGTGCATTCTCAGTGTTAATAAGAAAAGTTGCAGTGTCTGCATCCCTTTAGAAGTATTTAACCCTTGTGGAGAATCTCACAAACAAGACATTCCTTTTGCAGTTGACGCCGACAATGTGACTTGTATCTAAGACCCCATTCCCACCTGAGCATTTTGTAGCTCAAAACTTGAAGCTCCCACACTCAGGGAGGAAAAAAATTATTCTCTATGGTGGCAGCGTTTAATGGGCACAGTGGCAGCGTTTAATGGGCACAGTGGCAGCGTTTAATGGCACAGTGGCAGCATTTAATGGCACAGTGGCAGCGTTTAATGGGCACAGTGGCAGCGTTTAATGGCACAGTGGCAGCTTTTGATGGCACAGTGGCAGCGTTTGAGGGCACATCTCCACTCCAAAACACCCAAAGCCAAATGTCTGAAGCTCAGAAACATTTTGGAGCTACTTTTGTAGCTTAATTCGGCAGATTGGTACGTTTTTGAAGCAGCTGAAAGCAGAAACACATAGCAACAAATGATGTAACAGAAGATAGATTTTTCTATTGGCTAATACAAAAACACCAAAGCTCTAAAATACTGTACAAAACCGCTCAAAAACGTACATACAAGTGCGCAACAAAACACCAGAAAAAAAAACATGCAAAAACATGACGCTCAGATGTGAATGCAACCTTAGTGCAATGGGAAAATCAATGAACCAATCATACAAGCAGGAAATGACAGAATGTCTATAGGTTGCCATAGTGCATTGAATGCTGCAGAAAATTACAGCCGTTGCAGATTGAAAAGGAAAGGTAATTTTTAATAACCTTAAATTGCAGTATGACGCGTGTAGCAATTCTATGTGCTATATTTTTTTTTATATTCTAGTTTTTGAAGAAAAGTGGAGTGACCCTTTAAGTTCTTAAATTTAAAAGCAAAACCCATCTAACATGAACAAAGACACCCATAAGGCTTCATATACACTGAGCTTAAAAAAACACCTCTTTTTTCAGCTTGTGGAAGCAGCTCTATGTTAGCCTAAGTACCCATGCACACATAAGCGCTTACAGGCGTAATAGAAAAAAGATATTGGTCATAAAATAAAACATTTTTAAATAATTAAAAAAAAAAATGTAAATTTATTTTTTATCATTTTTAATTATCATTGCAATTATATTATAGTTATAGTTAATATTATAACAAAGAATTGTAATAAAATTATATATTTTATGACAAATATCTTTTTGAGCATTTAAAGTCCCCAAAAAAAAGGGGGAGGGGGGATTTAACCCTTGGTAATATGTGGCTTTATATAAGAGTTTTGAGGTTATTCTGTAATATTGGCCCTTATTGCAGTCTTACCAAGGGTTAAATCCCCCCCCCCATTTTTTGGGGACTTTAAAGGCTCAAAAAGATATTGGTCATAAAATATACAATATTTTTATAATTTTTTATATATATTTTTTAATGTGTAAATGTATAACCCCCCCACCCCCATTTTTTGGGGACTTTAAAGGCTCAAAAAGATATTGGTGATAAAATATACAGTTTTATTATAGTTTTTTACATTTTTGTAAATATTTTTTTTTTTAACTATCATTGCAATTATATTATAGATAATTTTATAACAAAGAATTGTAATAAAATTATATATTTTATGACAAATATCTTTTTGAGCCTTTAAAGTCCCTAAAAAAATGGGGGAGGTGGGATTTAACCCTTGGTAATATGTGGCAGCACAGTGGCGTAGTGGGTAGCACTCTCGCCTAGCAGTAAAAAGGGACACTATCTGCCTGGAGTTTGCATGTTCTCCCTGTGCCTGCGTGGGTTTCCTCCGGGTACTCTGGTTTCGTCCCACACTCCAAAAACATGCTGGTAGGTTAATTGGCTTCTGTTCAAAATTGGCCCTAGTATATGAATGTTCAAAAAGAGGGGAGACACCTGGGAAAGGAAAGGCTGCACACCACAAAATGATTTAAAAAACGGGAATTTACCCCCAAGAGTAAAGGGGCTTTCAAAGCAGCAAACAACTGTACAGATGTTGTGTGGTTTAAAAGGTAGCTTTATTATACATGGGAAAATCGGAGTAAAAACATGAACTGTGTACATAAAGTTATAAAAAAGCACAGAAGCATACACAAAGCTATACATAAATCGTGTACTTCAAAAGCGCTTGGATAGTCCTGGCACGTTTCGACCCCATCGGGTCTTCTTCAGAGAAAATGCATGCGCTGTAGGAGAATTTTGTATACATAAAAAAATATATATATAATACCAATATGGTTGTGTATAATTATATCAGCTGAGCACAGTTATATATAATAAAGATTTTTTTAAAAGATTTTTAAACATAATTACCCAAGGGTATGCGTATAGCTGTGTCTCCTAAGCTTATGATTTTCAGAGCAGCCTCCACTATCTGGTCCCAACACCAGGGCCCCCCGGTCAGCCAGCACCCCCAGGGAGGGAGCATGAGCAACAGCTGCGCGACTTACGATGACTTACATCTAGGAAGAACCCCCGCACATGGTAAGGGGCATGTGGATCAGCAACACCTGCGATCTGAACACCAAACGGCAACATCAGTGGAAGCATGTAGAGGAAATAGTGTCATCAATTTCTATAGAGTTATATAAATCAGATGATAAAAGTGTTAATGATGTTATAAAATATTTATCTACAGGCTGTTGGGCCTAAATTGTGCCAAAGTTGAAAATCTTTGTAAATTTTAATCAAGATTTATAAAGTAAGTATATGAGCACTGTAAACTAGGAGGAAAATGAAAAAGTAAAGGAAAAGAACAGTTTGGGAAGGGAAAGAGGACAGGGAAAAGGAAAGATGGGAAAAGGAGAGGGGGAGGGGGGGGCGGGTTGGGAATAGAAGGAAGACAGGGGGGGGGGAGAGGGAAGGAGGAGGGAAAAAGGGGGGAGGGAAAGGAGGGGGAGGGGGAAACCACAGGAGAAACGGGGGGGGGAGGGAAGAAAGGGGAGAGGAGGGGGGGGAGGAACAAGGGGGAAGGAAAGAGCGGAAGAAGCAAAGCAATGGAAGAAAAAAGGGGGGAAGATTTTGTCTAGGCCTAGGACAAAAGGAGGGAAAAAGGAAAGAAGACAAAAGGGGGAGAGAACTGAAAAAGGAAGAAAGAAATGGACTTAGTCAGCAGAAGGATGCATGTATGTGGGAGTGATAGAAAGACATAGTGGTGCGTGCAATGACTGAAAAAAGTGAAAGTGAGTGAAAGAGAAAACTGCTGGAAAGGCGAAGGATGGGAATGTAGTGCAGATTGTTGTGAAATGTGTGTAGATGGGAAAGGGATAGCGATGTAAAAGAGTGTAACAATAATTAATAAAGAATCGGGAGAATATCAAAAATATAAATTTTAAGATTTACCTTGGGGTCCCGAACGTATAGGCGCACACAATGTGCGAAATGCAGTCTGGAAGATTGCACCAGAAGGGGTATAGTAGCTGTGTGTGAGATTGTAAAACGCGTTACAATCAGGCTGACAATACAAGAAATAGTCTATTGTAAAGGGTCGAAAAATACCTGGATTTCAGGAGCCTCTTATGAAAGTAGTGTTTCCTGCTGGAACTCTGGATGTCCAATGCAGATCCCTTGTGGGGGACCTGCACTCTTTAAAAATAGCGACCTCTAACACTGATTGGTTGCTGGTGATGAATCGGCTCCCTCCCTGGGGGTGCTGGCTGATCGGGGGGCCCTGGTGTTGGGACCGGATAGTGGAGGCTGCTCTGAAAATCATAAGCTTAGGAGACACAGCTATACGCATACCCTTGGGTAATTATGTTTAAAAATCTTTTTAAAAAATCTTTATTATATATAACTGTGCTCAGCTGATATAATTATACACAACCATATTGGTATTATATATATTTTTTTATGTATACAAAATTCTCCTACAGTGCATGCATTTCCTCTGAAGAAGACCAGATGGGGTCGAAACGCGTCAGTACTATCCAAGCGCTTTTGAAGTACACGATTTATGTGTAGCTTTGTGTATGCTTTTGTGCTTTTTTATAACTTTATGTACACAATTCATGTTTTTACTCCGATGTCCCATGTATAATAAAGCTACCTTTTAAACCACACAACATCTGTACTGTTGTTTGCTGCTTTGAAAGCTCTTGGGGGTAAATTCCCGTTTTTTAGTATATGAATGTGAGTTGGGGACCTTAGATTGTAAGCTCCTTGAGGGTATGAGATGTATGTGTGGAGTGCTGCATAAATTGATGGCGCTATATGAGCACCTTAAATAAATAATAATATAATAAATGAGCATCTTAATGAGACACAATGTACAGGGATAGGGACAATTGTAGACACTCACTCAGGTAGAACTGGATGGACTGGTGTCTTTATTTAACCTTACTATGTAACCATGTATAGAGGAGCTTTGAGGTTATTCTGTAATATTGGCCAACATCCTTATATTACAGTCTTACCAAGGGTTAAATCCCCCCCCCCCCCATTTTTGGGGGACTTTAAAGGCTCAAAAAGATATTGGTCATAAAATATTTTTAAAAATTATAATTTTTTATAATTTTTTTAACCGGTTCCCGACCGGTGCACGCTGATGTACGTCAGCAGAATGGCATGGCTGGGCAAATGGGCATACCTGTATGTCCCTTTGAATTGGCTGCCGTGCCATAGCGCGCTCTGGTCGGGAGCTCCGTGAGTCGGATCGCGGGTCCCGCGGACTCGATGTCCGCGGGGATACCCACGATCGTCTCACGGAGAGGAAGAACGGGGAGATGCTAATGTAAACAAGCTCTGCCTAGTGACAGTGTCACTGAACACCGCTCCCTGTGATCAGGAGCTATAATCAGTGATGTGACACAGCTAGCCCATCCCCATTACAGTTAGAACACATCCCTAGGACACCTTTAACCCCTGCACCTAGTGTTAACCCCTTCACTGCCAGTCACATTTACACAGTAATCAATGCAATCTTAATCGCACTGATCGCTGTATAAATGTGAATGGTCCCAAAATCGCGCCAAAATTGTCCGACGTGTCTGCCATAATGTCGCAGTCACGATAAAAATCACTGATCGCCGCCATTACTAGTAAAAAAAAAATATATTAATAAAAATGCCATAAAAACTATCCCCTATTTTGTAGACGCTATAACTTTTGCGCAAATCAATCAATAAATGCTTATTGTGATTTTTTTTTTTTTTTACCAAAAATATGTAAAAGAATACATATCAGCCTAAACTGAGGAAAAAAATTGTTTTTTTTATATATTTTTGGGGGATATTTATTATAGCAAATAGCAAAAAACAATGCGTTTTTTTCAAAATTGTCGCTCTTTTTTTGTTTATAGCGCAAAAAATAAAAGCTGCGGGGGTGATCAAATACCACCAAAAGAAAGATTTGTGGGGAAAATGTCAATTTTGTTTGGGAGCAACGTTGCATGACCGCGCAATTGTCAGTTAAAGCAACGCGGTGCCGAATCACAAAAAGTGCTCTGGTGTTTGGCCAGCAAAATGGTCCGGGGCTTAAGTGGTTAAATTTATTTTTTATAATTTTTAATTATCATTGCAATTATATTATATTTACAGTCAGGGCTTTTTTTCAGCGGGAATGCGGGGAAACGTAGTTCCGGCACCTCCAGCACTGAATGTATCTAATGGCAAGGGGTGCTGGGGTGTCCTGGAGGGTCTACTGATGCTGGCTGCTGGGGGATCTATTGTTGCTGGAAGGGATCTGTTTTTGTATGGTGGCCTATTGTTGCTGGTAAGGTCTATTGTTGCTGGTGGTGGATCTATTGTTGCTGGGGGGGTGGTTATGTTGCTGGGGGGGTCAACTGCTGCTGGAAGGGATCTATTGTTAATGGAGGGGTCTAATGTTTCTGGCTGCTGGAGAGTCTATTGATGCTGGCCGCTGGGAGATCTGGTCTTGCTGCTGGGGTGATATTTTGTTGCACGGGTCCTTTGTTGCTGGGGGGGCTATTGTACTGCTTTTCTTGTTATCATTACCAATTTCCATACAAATTACTTTAGCATAGCATGACATAATCATACTTGGCTTTGTATTCTCTGAATGAGACGGTGCTGGGAGGTGGGTAGGGGGTAGAACCAAGAGATGTTGCTCTGAGGTGGGTAGGGGGCAGAACCAAGAGATGTTGCTTGGAGGTGGGTAGGGGGCAGAACCAAGAGATGTTGCTCTGAGGTGGGTAGGGGGCAGAACCAAGAGATGTTGCTCTGAGGTGGGTAGGGGGCAGAACCAAGAGATGTTGCTCTGAGGTGGGTAGGGGGCAGAACCAAGAGATGTTGCTTGGAGGTGGGTAGGGGGCAGAACCAAGAGACGTTGCTCTGAGGTGGGTAGGGGGCAGAACCAGGAGATGTTGCTTGGAGGTGGGTAGGGGGCGGAACCAAGAGATGTTGCTCTGAGGTGGGTAGGGGGCGGAACCAAGAGATGTTGCTCTGAGGTGGGTAGGGGGCAGAACCAAGAGATGTTGCTTGGAGGTGGGTAGGGGGCGGAACCAAGAGATGTTGCTCTGAGGTGGGTAGGGGGCGGAACCAAGAGATGTTGCTCTGAGGTGGGTAGGGGCGGAACCAAGAGATGTTGCTCTGAGGTGGGTAGGGGGCGGAACCAAGAGATGTTGCTTGGAGGTGTGTAGGGGTGGAACCAAGAGATGTTGCTTGGAGGTGGGTAGGGGTCGGAACCAAGATATGTTGCTCTGAGGTGGGTAGGGGGTGGAACCAAGAGATGTTGCTTGGAGGTGGGTAGGGGTCGGAACCAAGATATGTTGCTTTGAGGTGGGTAGGGGGCGGAACCAAGAGATGTTGCTTGGAGGTGTGTAGGGGCGGAACCAAGAGATGTTGCTCGGAGGTGGGTAGGGGGCAGAGACAAGAAGTGACTCAGAAGGTGGGAGTTCCAGCACCTATTCTCTGAGAAAAAAAGCCCTGGTTATAATTAATATCATAACAAAGAATTGTAATAAAATTATATATTATATATTTTTGAGCCTTTAAAGTCCGCAAAAAATGGGAGAGGGGGGGATTTAACCCTTGGTAATATGTGGCTTTAGGTAAGTTTTTAAGCTGCTTTTTCCTGCCAGGAGTAAAAGGCATTCAGAGGAGAAATTCAAATGGCGAGCGTTGCATGAGCCCCGTATTGGTTGCTGTCCTGAAATTTGATTACTTTGTTAGATTTTCCTCCTCTCTCCAGCTCCAGCACATGATCCCCTCCGCACGCAATTACTAATTGAATGTTTGGGATTATTTTGCTCGCTGACCTGCTGGAGATAATTGGTGCACATTATCAGCTAGTAATGTAACCCTCTATAGAGAAATTATTTGTGTTCTATTACTATCATATCCTGCTTTACAATAGCTCAGAGACTATCGGGGAATACAAAAAAAAAAGAAAAAAAAAAAAAAAGAAATAAAAAAAATCAACAAAACGGCATATGACTTAATGAAGGAAGAGTATTATGTTCAATTGGATTGCGTGAAAAGTGTGAGATGATTAAGAACAAGAATTTTGATCAGGATTTGTCGAGTACCATCTGTTTTCATCCTTTGAAATATCCATAAACAAAATAATTTGGTTTTAAATGGAGCTGAAGGAGCGCAGCGGTGAAATATAAGCCAACCGTGCGCTATAATCAGTTGACGCATGAGACGGAGAGATGGGAACGCTGGCGGAAATGTATCTTGAAGCTTCACCCTAAAAACCTATTTTGCCTCTTTCATGTGACAAGGATTCCATTGCTGAAACAGATTTGTCACCAGGCAGAAACACAATCTGTTGGGGGTGGCGCTAAAATAACGGTAGTTGCTGTGCCGCATCTAATTGTCAGACTGGGAGAGCCTGCCAGCTCTCGTGTCATCTGTCTGTCATATCTTAATTAATTAGGATTATTTTGCACGGTGTCCCGGCAGTGTACCTGCTGTTGTGCAGTTTGGAGCCTCAATCTGCAGCTTCTAGCTGTTCCCGGAGAACTGGGGGGGAACCTTTTTGTTGCCTGCTAGGAGGAAAAAAAAAAATAAAAGGAATCCGTGCATTTGTAGGACCTGCAATGCCGATGGAGAAAAGTGAACCTGTGCTTTGGCAATACAGATTAAAGAAACAGGATGTGTCAAGGCATAAAAAAAAATATATATACCATATATACACTGTATTGTCAAAAGTATTGTGACGGCTGCCTTTACATGAACTTTAATGGCATCCCAGTCTTATGCCGCGTACACACGGTCCGATTTTCCGACAACAAATGTTGGATGTGAGCTTGTTGTCGGAAAGTCCGACCATGTGTATGCTCCATCGGACAGTTGCTGTTGGAATTTCCACCAACAAATGTTACATAGTAGATGAGGTTGAAAAAAGACACAAGTCCATCAAGTCCAACCTATGTGTGTGATTATGTGTCAGTATTACATTGTATATCCCTGTATGTTGCGGTCATTCAGGTGATTATCTAATAGTTTCTTGAAGATATCAATGCTCCCCGCTGAGACCACCGCCTGTGGAAGGGAATTCCACATCCTTGCCGCTCTTACAGTAAAGAACCCTCTACGTAGTTTAAGGTTAAACCTCTTTTCTTCTAATTGTAATGAGTGGCCACGAGTCTTATTAAACTCTCTTCTGCGAAAAAGTTTTATCCCTATTGTGGGGTCACCAGTACAGTATTTGTAAATTTAAATCATATCCCCTCTCAAGCGTCTCTTCTCCAGAGAGTTCAGTGCTCACAACCTTTCCTCATAACTAAGATCCTCCAGACTCTTTATTATCTTTGTTGCCCTTCTTTGTACTCGCTCCATTTCCAGTACATCCTTCCTGAGGACTGGTGCCCAGAACTGGACAGCATACTCCAGGTGCGGCCGGACCAGAGCCTTGTAGAGTGGGAGAATTATCGTTTTATCTCTGAAGTTGATCCCCTTTAATGCCAATATTCTGTTTGCTTTATTAGCAGCAGCTTGGCATTGCATGCCATTGCTGAGCCTATCATCTACTAGGACCCCCAGGTCCTTTTCCATCCTAAATGTTTGATAGGAGGTTCTCAAATATTCCGCCAACAAAACTTTGTTGTTGGAAAGTCCGATCGTGTGTACACAAGTCCGTCACACGAAAGTTCACGAGTTGCTCGGAATCAAGCAGAAGGAGCTGCACTGGATATTGAGCTTCCTTTTTCTTGGCTCTTCGTACGTCTTGTACGTCACTGCGTTCTCACGTTCATAATTATTGGCCAACATTTGTGTGACCGTGTGTATGCAAGACAAGTTTGAGCCAACATCCTTCGAACAAAAATCCACAGTTTTGTTGGCGGAAAGTCCGATCGTGTGTATGCGGCATAAGTCCTTAGGGTTCAGTATTGAGTTGGCCCACCATTTGCAGCTATAACGGCTTCAACTCTTCTGGGAAGGCTGTCCACAAGGTTTAGGAGTGTGTCTATGGGAATGTTTGACCATTCTTCTAGAAACTGTTGGACGAGAAGGCCTGGCTCGCATTCTCTGCTCTAATTCATCCCAAAATTGGGTTCATCCTCAAACTCGCTCGTCCATGTCTTTATGGACCTTTCTTTTTTGCACTGGTGTGCAGTCATGTTGGAACAGGAAGGGGCCATCCCCAAACTCTTCCCACAAAATTGGGAGCATGAAATTGTCCAAAATGTCTTGGTATGCTGACGCCCTAAGAGTTCCCTTCACTAGAACTAAGGGGCCAAGCCCAACCCCTGAAAAACAACCCCACACCATAATCCCCCCTCCACCAAATGATTTGGAGGGGTGGCCCAATACTTTTGGCAATATAGTGTGGATGAGTGAGTTTGGGGTGGAGGAACTTGACTGGCCTGCACAGAGTCCTGACCTCAACCCGAGAACACATTTGGGATGAATTAGAGTGGAGACTGTGGGCCAGGACTTCTCGTCCGCATCAGTACCTGACATCACAAATGCGCTTCTGGAAGAATGGTCAAACATTCCCATAGACACACTCCTAAACCTTGTGGACAGCCTTCCCAGAAGAGTTGAAGCTGTTATAGCTGCAAAGGGTGGGCCAACTCAATATTGAACCCTACGGACTAAGACTGGGATGCCATTAAAGTTCATGTGAGTGTAAAGGCAGGTGTCCCAATACTTTTGGCAATACAGTGGATGTCTACCAGTAAGATGCCTTAGTGGTTAGCACTTCTACCCTGCAACCTTGCAGCATTGGGGGTCCTTGGTACAAATGGCAGGCAGGACAGTGCCTGCATGGAGTTTGCATGCTTTCCCTTTGCTTGCCTCAGGGTAGTCTGGTTTCCTCCAACACATCAAAATCTGGCCAACATTAGTAGATAAACCACTTGCTGACCCCCCTATAGCACCTTTACTGCTACAAGGCAGCAGCTGTGCACAGGATCACATATATATACGTGATACTGCACTTCCGCTTGCAGAAGTCACCCACACACCAGTGGGCGGACTGTTTCTGGAATGATAATTCACAGCAGTAGCCAATCTGCGGGTCCCGAGGACTCAATGTGCTCTGGCACCTGCTGATCGTCAGTAAAACACAAAGAACTGAGATATGCCTATGCAAACAAGGCATATCTCATTTCTGACAAGGGGGGGGACGGGGGACCGACATTGTGTCTCTGCAAATCAGAGACTAGAAATCAATCTCTTCCCTTAGTAAAAGCATCACACTGTGTACACAAAAACACTGGCTAGGCACACACCCCTTGATCACTCTAGATGTTTAACCCTTTCCCAGCTAGTATCATTAGTACAGTGAAAGTGCATATTTTTAGCACTGATCACTGTATTAGTGTCTCTGGGTCTCGCAAAGTGTTAGATAGTGTCAGATAGACCGTCGCAATATCCCAGTCTCGCTATAAGGCATCGAATGCCGTCATTACTAGTAGGGGAAAAAAAAGTCCTTAAAAATATCCCATAGTTTGTAGATGCTATAACATAAACCAATCAATATACTTTTATTGGAATTTTTTATTTACCAAAAACATGTAACAAAATACATATTGGCCTAAATCTATGAAGAAATTCGATTTTTTAATTTTTTTTTATTGGATATGTTTTATAGCAGAAAGTAAAAAATATTTGTTTGTTTTTTTTTTTTTTCAAAATCGTTTTTTGTTTAAAGCGCAAAAAATAAAAAACCTAGTGGTGATCAAATACCCCCAAAAGAAAGTTCTATTTGTGGTTAAAAAAAATTACATAAATTTCTTTGGGCACAGCGTCGCACTAATGCGCAATTATCAATTAAAGTAATGCAGTGCCGTATCGCAAAAAAAAATTTAAAAAAATGGCCTGGTCATGAAGGGGGATAAATCTTCCGGAGGTCAAATGGTTAATAAGCAAACGTTCATACAAAAATTCTAATTACGAGGGCTGTACTAAAATTAATGCAAAAGCGGGCATAACCCTTTTTCTTCTCATGGTAAGTCTTCTTTTTTCATTGCAGGTAAATAATGGTTTCCAAGCAGAAGCAACATGTGACCATTGAGTTTTTGATGAAGGAGTGTAGGAGACTTGCAGGATCTGCAACTTTAACAGAAGGCTACAGAATGTTTATGGAAATGACACCACTGACAAGAGCAATGTCTTCTCATTGGTGACTCTTGATAATTGTGTCGTCTTCGTAAACATTCTGTAGCCTACTGTGGATGTCGGACATTCTGCATCCTTCCTTCATCAAGAACTCAATGAGAGCACATTGCTTCTGCTTGTAATCTATTATTTATCTGCAATGAAAAGAAGAAGAAGACTTGCTACAGAGAAAGAGTTACTCTACCAACGTGTGACATTTGAACGACAGTGGTGGCCCGTAATGCAGGGCGCTGGGGCGCTGCCCCCCTATTCATGCGTCCAGCCCCCTAATCTACAAGTAGGGCGCCGGATGCATGGATTCCAATGGCAGTTTTTTTTTTCTTCGAAGTACGGAATTAGAGCCAGAAGCTCTAATAGGCTTCAAAAAAGGGTGGGCTCGGGGGGCGCAGAGCACTGTGCCCTGAGCCCACCCAGTTGTGTGACAATAGCAAATTAATATTCGCTATTGTCTTCCTGATTCTCCCCACAGCCAATCAGGAAGTGGGTCCTGAAAACCTAGATCCTATTGGCCGCCTAGGAGAAGGAGGAAGGAGAAAACACAAGTCAGATGTCGCTGTGATGCCAAGGAGGAGGAGACGCAGGGAAAGCCGCCGCCTGACGCCCGGAGGAAGCGCTGCCTGTGACCTGTAGGGTAAGTGTGTGGCTGGTGACTGACCGGGGGGGTGGCTGTGCGTGCATTGTTTGCCACCTCCCAAAAACCTTACCTCCCATCATTTTGAGATGGGAATGAGGGAAACCTACTTGCAAACATGTGTAGGCATAGGACACGCCCCCCCTGACACACCCCCTTAACCGGTTCCTGACCGGCTCACGCAGATATACTGCGGCAGAATGGCTCTCCTGGGACGAAATGCTGCATATATACAGCTTTGGCCAGGAGAGCCACCAGAGGGCGTGCAAGCGCCGCCGGAGGCATGCGCGCCCGCTGCACAACGAGGAACCCGATGCGCATGGCCGGCAGGTGCGATCGCCGCTGGCCACGCGAGCCAGCGCGGGGATTTGTGTGTGTAAACACACAAATCCCTGTGCTTTCAGAGAGAAGACAGCTTGGCTCGTATGTTCCTACAAAGTAGGGACAGCGATCTGTCATCTCTCCTAGTTAGTCCCATCCCCACACAGTTAGAACACACTGAGGAAACACACTAAACCCCTTGATCGCCTCCTAGTGTTAACACCTTCCCTGCTAGTGATATTTATACAGTAATCAGTGCATATTTATAGAACTGATTACTCTATAAATGTCAATGGTTCCAAAAATGTGTCAAAAGTCTCTGATCTGTCCGTTGCAATGTTGCAATACTGCTAAAAATTGTAGATCACCACCATTACTAGTAAAAAAAATAAATAAAAACGCCATAAAAATGCCAGAAATCTTTCCCATAGTTTGTAGACACTCTAACTTTTGCGCAAACCAATCAATATACGCTTTTGCGATTTTTTTTTACCACAAATATGTAGAAGAATATGTAGCACTAACTCTCGGTGGAGCTGCTGGTTTAAAGCAGGCTGTTACCGTCAACTTCGCTACCTTTATTTTAATCGGAACCAGGTCTAGGGTCCCGTTGAGTTTACCATCATACAGTGCAGGCACCGGACACTTGAGTATCTTTTCCAATGCTTTAATAAACTTGAGTTGCAAGAAGTAGCAGGAAAGAGGTAGAAGGAAAGTTGCAGGGAAGCTCAAATACCTTGTCTTAACCTGCTTAATGTAACTTTAGGAATTGAAAGCTTGTAGCTGATTACACTCTCTCTGTAGAATTAAATCTTTGCCCGCCTGGATAGGTTTCTCTCACCAACCTAGCAGCTAGTACATAGCACGAACAAAAGTCTCTGCCATAGACTTGATTGGAACAAAACCCGTCCGATCCTCTGCCACAGGATGTCCTCCCCTGGGATCTTCTCAGTTGTCCAGCTTCTTCACACAGGATAGACAGCCCAGGACCATTCCTCTGCCGCTGTGGTAGGCTCCAGACAGGCTTCTGAGTCCACCCACATGCCGCAGCGCTGTGGGCCTCCCGATCGGAGGACCACGAGGTAGTACTCTTAGCGCATACCTGTCGGCCAGGAGGGCCAGCAGGTGGACGGAAAACGACCTCAAAACATGGCGTCTGTCCCATAAATACCCTCTCCCAGGATGCAACTCGGAGGACCACCTCCACCGAGTTATCCCCGGGACAGAGGAGCACTCATACACTTCAACGTGTTGCCTTTCCAACACTGGCCCATAGTAATAACGACACCCACAGGCACAGTGTGAAATTACATGCAACTCAGCCGAGCTGGAACAGAGGCAAATCTGACTATGTATGAACAGATAACCCACTAAATTTACCTATCAGCAGTAGATTAGAAATCTACCAGCGCTACAAATACATATCGGCCTAAACTGATGAAGAAATTTGTTTTTGTTTTTTTTATTTGGGGGATATTTATTATAGCAAATAGTAAAAAAAAATGTATTTTTTTTCAAAATTGTCACTCTTTTTTTGTTCATAGCGCAAAAAATAAAAACCACAGAGGTGATCAAATACCAAACAAAAGCTCTATTTGTGGAAAAAAAGGACGCAAATTTTGTTTGGGTACAGCATTGCATGACCGCGCAATTGTCAGTTAAAGCGACAAAGTGCCAAATTGTAAAAAGTGTTCTGGTCAGAAAGGGGGTAAAATCTTCCAGGGCTGAAGTGGTTAAAGGAGAATTAACCAAAAAAAGGTTACTTAAATCCACAAGGGCTTTTTCTTTATATTGGCTTTTAAATTTACAAATGCAGAACTGTATAATTGGATGAAAGGTTTAGCATTGGGAAACCATTTTGAAAGATAAAAAGTGCATATTAGATGCAACTATATAGATCAGACCAAATGAGGGACAAATGAGGGGCAAAGAGGGACAGAGGGACATTGTTCCAAATCAGGGACAGTCCCTGCAAATCAGGGACAGTTGGGAGCTATGGAAAAACTATACCACCAGCTGCCACTGTTGAACAACCTATTTAAGTTAATACAAAAAGTTACTCCCACTTTTGCATTACTTTTGGTACAGCTCTTGTATTATTTTATGACATGACAAATGTTGTTTAAAAATACTTTAAAATGATGTTTGCTTTCAGCATTCGATTTTAGAATGAATTTAATGTCCTGAACGAAAACCACCTATATTGTTAGGGCTCTTTCACGTGACTGGAGTGGATGGTAAAAACAGGCAGCTGAGCCATGGTTTTATTGTCACCCCGCCGCCCACCTAAATTCTGACATTACAGCTGTTCAATTTTAACCTGGCCTGCACCACCTGTCAGACTTAGCTACTGAGGTCAATGGGAGCGTGCTGCAACTGTCAGCTAAATGGTTGCAGTGCGTTTTTTTTTTAATACAAAATCACCCTTGGGTTAAAAAAAGGTAAAAGCTGGTATTCATTCAGGTGCAAGGATCACCCTATAAACACTTGCCAACCACTGTTATACCACCCTCTAAAATTAGATTGCTTTTCGGAGGGTGGTAAGTACTGCTGCCAATGTGAAAGAGCCCATAGAAAAAAAAAATCCATTCTACTCCTTCAAATTTTCTCATTGAGAAACGGTTAAAAATGAAAATTGATTTCAGCCTACTATTAGAAAATCAAAGAAAGGTACTTGAAAATAAAAAATCTGAACAAATTCTACTAGTGTATCTCCAACTAAAGACATGCTGGTAGGTTGTCTAAATTGGCCCTGGCATGTGTATGTATGTATATATGTATGTGAGTTAGGGACCTTAGATTGGAAGCTCCTGAAGGGCAGAGACTGATATGAATGTACAATATGTAAAGCACTGAATACACTGTCAGTGCTATTTATTTTAAATATCTGTAATAAATGAATACAGAAAAATTCCGGCTGATCTGCCAAAAATGCTCTTAGCTACTAAGGCCTCCTTCACATGGGCAATTAAGGGTATACACAAGATACCAATGTCAAGAATTAGCAGATTCCTGAGGGTGAGATCACAGGTGTATGTGAATAATGGGGGCTGCTCAGCCTGTATAAAGCAATGACAGGGGCTGAATGGAGCCATCCTTGTTCTATGTATCCACACATGCTTTGGAGGTCTGAGCCTTGACCCCCACCAATAGTGCAAGGGTTAAATGCCCCTCAGTTCTAGGGGGTGCTGAAGAAGCTGCTTTACTTGCTTTACGTGGGCAGTGCCCCCGCATTATCATGTACAATGCAGGGCTATTAACCCCATATTCTATATTAATCGAGAAAAAGCTCTGTGGGACTGGTTGCATAGCTGGAGAGATCCTGCTGGTGCAAGGAATAAGGTATTTCTCCTTGTTCTAGGCACCCCCAGACAGAAGAAGCAGTTAGCCCTTGCATGCAACCATTTGCCTACTGGACACTTAAACCCCCTTCCTGCCCAGGCCAATTTTCAGCTTTCAGCGCCGTCACACTTTGAATGACAATTACGCGGTCATGCAATGCTGTATCCAAATTACATTTTTATCATTTTTTTTCATACAAATATAACTTCTTTTTGGTGGTATTTAATTACCACTGGGATTTTTATAATTACCACTGGGATTTTTATTTTTTGCTAAAGGCTGCATTCACACCTTTCATTTTCAGGCAGAAAGCTGCGCGTTTTTACTGCAAATTTTGCTGCGATTTTTACCGCTTTTTTGTACAGGTCAAAAGGTCACTGATGTAAAAAGCAGAAAAAAGCCTGTAATCTGCCTAAAAAGAAGCTCATGTACTTTTTTGAGATTCAGGCGTTTTTCAGGCGTTTTGCTTCAGGTGACAAAATGCTCAGATATGAACAGGTGCCATTGAAATGAATGGGATTTTGCTTGTTGGGCGTTTTTCAGGTGTGAATGCAGCCTAAATAAACGAATAAAGACCGAAAATTAGAGCTGCACGATTAATCATTAAAAATCGTTATCATGATTTTTCCCCTGTTGCGATCTTGACAAAGTTTTTCCCGATTCTTTCTATGCAGAGAATTCTCTCTGCTCTGCTAAAGCCGACAGCTGTCAAAAGAAAGGAAAAAAAAAAACAGGCAGCCTCCCCCTCCCTGTTTTTTCCTTACAGTGCTTGGAGGTGGGTAGGGGGTGGAACCAAAGGACGGTGCTCGAAGGTGGAACCAAAGGACAGTGCTCGGAGGTGGGTAGGGGGTTGAACCAAACGACGGTGCTCGGAGGTGAGTAGGGGGTGGAACCAAAATACGGTGCTTGGAGGTGGGTAGGTGGTTGAACCAAAGGACGGTGCTCGGAGGTGGGTAGGGGGCAGAACCAAAGGACGGTGCTCTGAGGTGGGTAGGGGGTGAAACCAAAGGACAGTGGTCGGAGGCGGGTAGGGGTGGAACCAAAGGACGGTGCTTGGAGGTTGGTAGGGGTGAAACCAAAGGACGGTGCTTGGAGGTTGGTAGGAGGTGGAACCAAAGGATGGTGCTTGGAGATGGGTAGGGGCGGAACCAAAGGACGGTGTTTGGAGATGGGTAAGGGGTGGAACCAAAGGACGGTGCTTGGAGGTGAGTAGGGGGTGGAATCAAAAGACGGTAAACAAAAAGGTCCTTAAGTGCTAGAACTGACAGTCATTGAAAAACCATGTCCATGTCACAAAAAATATATAGAAAAATATGTAAAAATATATATATAGCTGTAACCCAGTGAAGCTGCTAACCACTGGAGAAGGTGGACAACAAAACATGGACAACAAGTGCAGCGCTCAATGGGACCAGCATACAAAGAACTTCACTATTGATGTGTTGAATCAAGTTAATTTATTAAATGCACACTTAAATGTTTAAAACAACAGTCAAATGGGGATGAGATAATCAAAATAAGTAAGTAAATGAGTAAAAAGAAACTCATTGCCATTGTTGAAATACTCTGAGAAATTATATGTACGATACCACCATTAATGCGGATGAGGGGGGGTTAACATCAACAAGTCTACTCCAAGTCTTGATCCTGAAAAGTATAACTCGATATCCAAAAGAAATATGAAGGATGGAAAAACATGGGTTACGGGTCACCGTAATGTGGCTGGTGGCTTGTCAAAAATATCCGACCCGCTGTGCTGCGGGAGGTGTATTGTAGTGCGCGCCACTAGTTGTTGCACTCAGGCAAGCTGATCAGGCTGGCTGGGTGAGATCCGGTGTCTTGCCGAGAATGTTCCCTCGGCGGATAAGTTCCCCCCTGTACTGCGCAGGCGCAGCACATACTACTCGCAGCCGCCGGAGATAGCCGAAGCTCAAATGCTTCAATCAGCTGTACGCGGCGCCTGCGCTCTGGGTCCAGGTTCCTTCCCCACCATCCAAGTGGACCTAGAGGGGGAATCTAAAAGTGCCGAGCGCAGCGAGGCCGTGCCCGAAGTGTGGCGAGCTAAGCGAGCCCGCGAGGGGCCCTCTTCCAGGCGCCGTGTACAGCTGATTTTCAGCTGTTCTGCTTCGGCTATTTCCGCCGATACCTACTGCGCAGGCGCAGTAGAGGGGGGAACTTATACGCCGAGCGGAACTTTCTCGGCAGAACACCGGCGTACTGGAAGGCGCGCTGGATGACGCTGACGTCGGGGCCAGAAGCAAGGATCGGGACCAGAAGCAAAGAGGACTCGGATGTGTGGTGGATCGTGAGCTCGTTGTTACCGTGGTGACCGTGGCTTACATGTTTCGCGCGCATGCGCCTTGTCAAAGTCACGGGAGCCAGCGGCAAGAGGCAGATAAATAGGCACCTAGATATGGGTGGGGAGGGAACTATCTGCTCTTGTGATGTTAACCCCCTATGCACCCTTAAACAGTATGGTTAATACCTCTATATCATGTACACAATACAATGCATACCAACTAGCACTCTGAGAATATCTTGGACACTAAGATGTGGGTAGTGCCATACACACCAGAACTAAACCATTAAAAAATATATTTAAAAATGTGCGCATACAAGTTGCACATCGCAGTGTGTATAAGCAACTACCCATAATGATAAAAAAACAAAAATAAAAAATAAAAGTATAAAATGAATAAAACGGCATTAGGCCCCTTTCACACTGGGGCGGTTTGCAGGCGCTATTACGCTAAAAATAGCGCCTGCAAACCGACCTGAAAGTGCCGCTGCTTTGTCTCCAATGTGAAAGCCCCGAGGGCTTTCACACTGGAGCGGTACGCTAGCAGGACGGTAAAAAAAGTTCTGCTAGCAGCATCTTTGGAGCGGTGAAGGAGCGGTGTGTATACTGCTCCTTCACTGCTCCTGCCCATTGAAATCAATGGGACACCGTTGCTATACTGCCGGCAAAGCGCCTCTGCAGAGGCACTTTGCGGTGGTTTTTAACCCTTTCTCGGCCGCTAGCGGGGGGGTAAAACTGCCCCGCTAGCGGTTGAATACCGACGGTAAAGCGCCACTAGCAATAGTGGTGCTTTACCGCTGACGCCGCCCCCACCCCAGGGTGAAAGGGGCCTAAATAAAACCGCATTAATAAAAACACTATAAATAAGACATGTGCACACAACTGAAAAGATGCACTTGTAAAAATAAAAATAAAATAAATACCACAATACCAATGAATGGTATGTTGTATTATATCTACACCGAAATCACATACTAAAATCCGCATGTAAGGAATGCACGCGGATAGTATGGGTATGCACATATCAAATTATGTGTCATCGAAACTACATAAAAAAATCACCATATACACAAAAAAAAGGCAAAGACAAAAACAGGAGAACATAAGAGATCATGGAATAAATAATCAGGCCAGGTATAAGTTCAATGTCATGCTCCTTAAAATGCAACTACATGCTATCAGCAGTAAGTTGTATATGAAAGAACCCCATATGGACATGTGAGGTTATATACACCCCACGCAATGATGCATATATGCGTGTGTAAGTGCACATTGCCCCATATGGATATAAAGCCAGAAGGATCATGTTATTAAATCACACTGAGGACATCAAGTTCTTTGTTGAGGCCCTCAGGTGAAAGGGAACCCAACAGATAAATCCAAAAGATCTCCCTTCAGCAAAGAAGGGAGAACCTTTCATTATCCGTTAGGGTGCCCTTAGGAATAGCCTTAATAGCAAGCACTTCGACGTGTCTAAAATCTTTATTGTGTGCCTGACGGAAATTACGCGGGACACTATGTTTAACACAGCCTTTTTAGTCAGTCTACGATGCTCACCAATCCTGGTACGCAGGGTATGTATCGTACGACCCACGTACAACAAACCACATGAACATCGCATGACATATACGACAAACTCAGTGGAGCATGTAATGAACTGTTTTATATGAAAGGACTTGCCTTTATTAGTAACTATTACTACGTCCATGAACGTCCATGAGGAATGGACTGGCAGGTGAGACAACCTCTCTTCCGACATTGGAAAATCCCGGTCCTAATATCAAAATATGTTCTGATGTCGAACAGGGGTCTATTATTTGGTTTTTCTAACCTGCTAGAAGCAAAAATGTTTTTAACTGTATGCGATTGTCTAAATGTTACTTGTAGCTTTGGGGGAAGTGCCGGAGCTAAAATGTGATCAAGTTTTAAAATATTGTAATCTTTATATATTATCTTGGAAATGGCTCTGTATTTGGTATTAAAAGTTGACACAAATCTAGCCATGTTAGTCATATCTGAAGAGCTCTCATCTTTATTTTTAAATTGTTTTGTCTTGTTTAAGAGACAGGCATTCATCACTAGATCTCTCAGATACCCCTTTTGCTCAAACTTTTTTTGCATGTATTGGCCCTGTGTAACATAATCCTCCGTTTTTGTACAGTTCCTCCGCAATCTATGGAATTGGCCATTGGGAATATTCTTCTTCCACGTGGGGTGATGGCAACTATTAAAATGGAGGTAGGAATTGCCAGATGTAGGCTTATTATGGTTACTGGTAATGATATTTTGTTTATCATGAGACAGAACCAAGTCGAGGAACACTAACTCTTTCTGGTCTATCTCATGTGTAAATGATAAGCAAAGTGAATTATCATTACAATAAGCAACAAAGGTGGAAAAAAGTTCGAGGCCACCACTCCAAATAATTCAGCTGTTGTTAAAATATGTGTGGATAGAGTATAGATTTTTATGATACTATCACCTAAATGATGTCTATCCTCTCCTTTTTGTTTAGCCTTGGATTGTGTCCCTCCTCTTCTACCTTGTCTAGTTTTCACTTTTCTTTTAGTTGTAGCGCTCCCTTTGGAGACTGGACTAAAAAACTCCCATCGATTGGTAGTGCATTATTAGTATAACTGGATGTAATAGTTGGGGCGACAGATGGTCCATTATTCCTAGGACGAGCACCCTCTTTGATATAAACATCCAGATCTTTGGATAAGGGACTATATCTATTAGAAGTTGTTAATGCAAAGCTCAATGATGTATGATTGGTCCCACTACATGGTTCCAATGGTGCTGTGGGATCAATGAGTAAAAGGTCAGTTTATAGTCCATTCTCCATAGTCTCTTTCTAGTTTCTTGTTTTTTTTAGAGATCATATAATCCTCATCCTTCTTTATAATATGATCTTGAACCTCCATCCATTTAGACAATAAGCAGGATGAGCTAAAGGCTTGGATTGCTTGTTGCCCTTCTAGTACTTGTTGTTCTGCGGTCCTAAGTTTTCTTTCCCTTTGTTGTACTAGGATTTTTATCCATTTAGTTGTACAGAATTCTGAAATCATCTGCCATTCTTTGGTAAGGTCCTCGTCCAGGAAGCTACACTGCTTCTTAATATGAAGGCCTCAGGGAGTAATTCCTAGGTCCAGATATTTTTGCAGAAAGCCAGAACCAAAAGATGGTGCTCGGAGTTGGGCAGGGGGTTGAACCGAAGAACGGTACTTGGAGGTGGGTAGGGCGCAGAACCAAAGGACGGTGCTCGGAGGTGGGTAGCGTGTGGAACCAAAGGATGGTGCTCAGATGTGGGTAGGGGGTGGAACCAAAGGACTGTGCTCGGAGGTCGGTAGGGGGTGGAACTAAAGGATGGTGCTCGGAGGTGGGTAGCGTGTAGAACCAAAGGATGGTGCTTGGAGGTGGGTAGGGGGTGGTACCAAAGGACAGTGCTCGGAGGTGGGTAGGGGCAGAGACAACGGGTCACTTGGAAATAGGCAGTACCTGCACCTATTTTCTGAGAAAAAAAGGCCTGGCTGCATGTATCCAAGGGATGTGTATATGTGCAGTTGTGGGGCATGTCTCCAAACGAATTTGGTGTCTGCATGGGCTCCACAATTCACAAAAGCCTCTTTGAATCGCCTCCAGAGTGTTCCCATCTATTTTTGTCCACCTGTGATATAAACATATAAACATATTTGGTAGATGAAAGCTAAACAGTGGCTCATCTGCAGTCGCACCGTGTCACTGCGTTGTTTGTGTTTATTAAATAGAAAGTTTGCAGGTTTGATATAATTGCTAGCTGACATAAAGGACGGACGCGCTTTGAAAAAGGAGTTCAGACTCTAGAAACGTCTCCATTCAGTGATGATTACACCAGCGAGAACCACATTTTAATAAGCATCTGTAAATATTTTGTTATGTTGCTGAGCTATGAGGATGACTTGGATCAGTTGGAGACAGAAGGAGAGCTGCCGCGTTCTTTAGCAGACGGACACATTGGGGGTTTTCACATCCACAGCAACGTATAGAAGAATCCCTAATGAAATAGATGGCACGGAAGATGCAATCTCGCTGACCCCCGGGCCTGTGGAGGTCAACCTGCGTTTTGTATTGACTCTGTTGCTAAGCGGGTTTGAATAGAACGCAAAGATTGGTTGTCAGCGTTACTTTCTGTGTCACCATCTCATTTGCTACAAGACCAGCTCAGTGATTTAACCCCTTATGAGAAGTTATGTTACAGGCATGGAAGACTGCCTTAACCACTTCAGCTCAGGAAGATTTACACCCCCCCCTTCCTAACCAGGTCATTTTTGCGATACGGCACTGTGTTACTTTAAATGACAATTGCACGGTCATGCGACACTTGACATACATAAAATGTTTGTCCTTTGTTTTGCCACAAATAGAGCTTTCTTTTGGTGGTATTTGATCACCTCTGCGTTTTTGAACAATATTGAAAACAAAAAAAAACAATATTTTTTACTTTCTGCTATAAAACGCATCCAATAAAAAAATGTAATGGAATATGTTTTCTGCTACATAGTTTTAGTAAAATTAAAAAAAAAATCCCAATAAGCGTATATTGATTGGTTTGCGCAAAAGTTATAGCGTCTACAAACTATGGGTAATTTTTATTTATTTTATTTTTATCTTTTACTAGTAATGGTGGCGATCAGCGACTTATAGCGGGACTGCGATATTGTGGTGGACAAATCAGACACCTAACTGACACTTTTGACACTTTTTGGGGACCAGTGACACTAATACAGTGATCAGTTCTAAAAATATGCACTGTCACTGTAGTAATGACACTGGGAAGGTGTTAACAGGGGTGATCAAAGGGTTAACTGTGTTCCTAGCTGGTGATTCAGTGTAGTGGGGGAGTTGCTTTTACTAGTGGAAGTCATTACAGAAACACAGGATCCATGCCTTTGTACTGACAGAATGACAATCGGCCTTGTTTACATAGGCAGACTGCCATTCTGTCAGTGTACCGAACAATCAGCGGGCGCTGGCAGACATTGGGTCCGCAGCACCCGCTGTGTAAAATCACAGCGGGAGTGAGCTGTTATGGGAATATTTCTGATTGTGACTCTAAAAACAAAAATTAAGACTGCAATTGCAGGAACAGATTCACAGGACACAATCACTGTGTTTAAAATGTCCGTTCATGACAAAATGTATTATTACATGTTATTTTATACATAGATAAGAAAGGGGTGGTGTGAGATGTTTAATAGAAATATATTATTAAAAGCTAGCGAATAGAACAATTGCAAAAGTAAAACCTTGAAAGGGGAGGGGGAGTAGAGATAGAGAGAGCTTCTAGCAGAAGATGTGTCTGTGTGTTAAGTGAAGGTTACAGAACACATTTCAACATTGTGAACACACTGGAGTCTCTTGTGCTTAAATGAACAATACAGTGAAAGTCCATGTAATTTCCCTCCTTTTGTTTATTTGACACCATTCTTCTCCACGTTACATTCAGCCGATTGCTGGTAACTCCTGCTACATTGGCGCAGAGTGACGGCGTCCTGTTCAACTCTCTTCTAGTTCTCTCAGAATAATAGGTTCATCAGGGCTGGTGGATCATCTGTTGGTACAATGGGTAGTCACACAGATGCATAGCCTGAGGAAGTACATAACAAAAATAAGAAATAGGAACATCACAATGTAAGTGCCTAGTTTCTGTAACCATGTTGCTATGCCATATAAAAAGTCACCAAAACCTCCTAATCCCTTAAAGGGGTTCCATCCATCTTTAGCAATATATCTGGCCTTATTCTGTAGTTCTCTTATCTTAGCAAGATGCCCTTTAATAACGTCCTCATTATCAGAAATGTACAGTATATACAACAGTCAGTACGAATAACCTTACACATCCCACCTTGAACTGCAGTGAGATAATTTATTCTTTTCATTGCTTCAATTCCCCATCCTGTCCAGGAAGGGAACCATGACCATGTCATGTCACCTTCAGTGAACAGCTCTCTTTTGAGCACAAAAGGGAATTCTGGACTTTGATCTGGTCGCACTGTATCTTTGAGAACAGCCAAAGCAGGTGCTAACTTGCCAATATAACATGTACCTGTAACATTAGTAGGAAGCCAGGCAAAAGCTTTATCTCCACATATAAAATATAACCCTCTACGTATGGATGGTAATATCATGGAATCTCAGGTAACCGATATTTCCACATATTAGGAACTGTGAGCAATTTGTACTATAAAGGGTTCTAGTTAGTTCTGGATCTGGTATATAATAATATTGACCATCGTTTCCTCCATAAACTGTAATCTTTACTCCAGTGCAATCTGAAATGCCCAACTTTGTACATTTGGTGTTAAATGGGCATGTAATGTTTAGACAAATCTGTGGAGTGTCTATGTGTTTTAAAACCATCAAAGTTACTGATCTGTGCTCATTAGCTGTGTAGACTATGTATGAGCCATTTATTCTGGTCCTGTTTAGATCAGTGAAGTTGAGAGGCATTGCTATCATGGGTATTGTTCCTTTTTGGGGATGTAAGTGAGAACACACCCAGCAGTTACTAGCGTTGCTATGGGTTGCATACAATTTTAACATTTGGATGAAAGGGTTATTTTTCCATGTCTCTGTTCTCACAAACAACAGGAAAAGAAACATCATTTTTTTTTCAAAGGATATCATCACTTCAGGATTTTCTTGCAGTGGCTGGCGTGAATCCAGGTGGGCTTTCCTTCCAACTTGACAGCGGAACACCGGTTTTCAAAAGCACCAAATGTGGTCCATCAAATTTTGGTTCTAGTGGTTTTCTGATGTGTCACTTAACCACCACCCAATCACCCGGTTGGATTCTGTGAACACCTGAAACAGAACCTGGTTCGAGGATAGATTTGTAAACACCTTCATGTTATTTATCTTTGCAAAATCTGAACATATTCTAACAGATTAAAGCAGCCTTTCTCAACCTTTTCAACACAGAGGAACCCTTGAAATAGTTCTCTGGTCTCGGGGAACCCCTTCTAAAAATGAGAAATCTATGACTCATGATACATTAGTGTGATGGTCAGTGGGAAGAATGGTCCTTACACTTGTGGTCATTGGGAATTACCTCCTTACAGATAGCTAAAAAGACCAATGGTGTGAAATTGCCCAATGGTGAAGGAACCCCTAGCAACCTGTGGAGGAACCCTGGTTGAGAATCACTGGACTAGAGTGAGGAGCCTGCAGCTGTTGGGGAAAATATAGCCCTGTTTTGGGTGGCCCTCCAAATAAAATCTTATAGGGGTACAGCCCATGTGGTTGTTTAGGGGTAGTTCGTACAGAATATTGGGCTATTGGCAAAGCTTCCACCCATCCTTTTCCTGTATCTGCTTTCATTTTTGCACATCTGCTTTTTAAAATTCCATTAAGTTTCTCAACGCTACCACTACATTGTGGATGATAAGGTGTATGGGAAGCTTGCTGTATGTGAAGGGCTTCCATTACCTCTTCCATTACTTCCCCAGTAAATGGGTTCCTCTGTCACTCTCAATAGTTTCAGGAACTCCATATCTGCAAACTATTTCGTTCAAAATTTTCTTTGCTGCTGTTTTTGCATTTGCTTTAGCTACTGGCCTGCACTCAGGCCAGCCTGAAAAGATGTCAACACACACTAGAGTGTACTCATAAAATCTGGCTTAGGAGAATGCTTTTGGGGAACATGGACAGGCCTCCCTGCATTGTACAGAGCACAAGTGAGACATGAAGCACAAAACCTGGCTGCAAGTGTACTAAATCCAGGTGCTATTCAATAGCAGCGAGTAGGGATGGGCGAAAGGTTTGGCCAAGCATAAGTTCCAAAGTTTGGTTGTTCGGATGTTCGGCGAACAACGAACATTATGTGGTGTTCACGGCAAATTCGAAAGCCGCGGAACCCGGTTAAAGTCTATGGGACACTAACAGGAAAAACCAAAAGTGCTAATTTTAAAGGCTTATATGCAGGTCCTGCCCCAGGGGACATGTATCAATGCAATTTTTTTTTTTTTTTAAACGGACGTTTTTTCGGGAGCAGTGATTTTTTTAATGCTTAAAGTGAAACAATAAAAATAAAATATTAATTTAAATATTGTGCCTGGGGGGTGTCTATAGTATGCCTGTAAAGTGGCGCAGTCTGACTAACTGACACTAACTGACACTTTGTGGGAACCAGTGACCCTAATACAGTGATCAGTGATCAGTGGTAAAATTATGCACTGTCACTGTACTAATGACTCTGGCTGTAAAGGAATTAACATCTAGGGCGATCAAAGGGTTAAAAGTATGCCTAACCAGTGTTTATGTGTGTACTGTATGCTGCTTTTAATTAGGGGAATATATCGGTTTTTATACCCTGCTTTGCAGGGAAACAAAAACTGCCACATCCCCACTGACAGGACAGAGCTCTGTTTTTGTTTACATAGACAGAGCTCTGTTCTGTCTTTCTCCTCACCAATGGATGACCTTTGGCACCCGCTGGTCGGCTTGTGCTGTGTTTAACCACTTCCCGCCCGTCGCCTCTCAAATGACGGCTGGGCGGCGCAGCTCTCAATCTGGGTGGATGTCATATGACAGCCTCCCAGAACAACCGCTCTTGCGCACCCGTGAGCACGCGCATCGCGGCAATCGGTGGTGTGATGTGTCATTCTGACACACCACTACACTGATCTCGGTAAAGAGCCTCTGACGGAGGCTCTTTACCACGTGATCAGCTGTGTCCAAACACGGCTGATCACAATGTAAACAGGAAGAGCCGTTGTTCAGCTTTTAATCACTCGTGTCTGACAGACTTGAGTAGAGGAGAGCTGATCAGGGGGTCTGTGCTGATTGTTTATCAGCACAGACCCCCTCAGATTCACAACCAGGACCACCAGGATACCGCCAGGACCACCAGGGATGCCACCACACTGGACCACCAGGTATGCCACCCTAGACCACCAGGGAAATGCCAATCAGTGCCCAGGCAGCTGCCAATCAGTGCCCATCCCCAATGCCTGCCAGTGCTAGTGCCATCAGTGATGCCTATCAATGTCATCTATCAGTGCCGCATATCAGTGCCCATTAGTGCCATGTATCAGTGCCCAACCCTGCCCAGCAGTGCTGCCTATCAGTGTTGCCTATCAGTGCCCACCAGTGCCACCCATGAGTGCCCATTAGTGCTGCATATCAGTGCCACCCATCAGCGCCACCTATCAGTGCCCATCATCAGTGCCCATCAGTGCCGCCTTATCAGTGGCCATCAGTGAAGGAGAAAACATACTTATTTACAAAATTTTATAACAGAAACAAAAGTAAAACTTTTTTTTTTCAAAATTTTTAGTCTTTTTTTATTTGTTTAGCAAATCAAATACCACCAAAAGAAAGCTCTATTTGTGGGAACAAAATGATAAAAATTCTGTTTGGGTACAGCGTAGCATGACCGCGCAATTGTAATTTAAACAGCGTCAGCGCTGAAAGCTGAAAATTGGCTTGGGCAGGATGGGGGTGTAAGTGCCCGGTATTGAGGTAGTTAATCACAGCTGGCGCACCAGCAGCATGTGCATGTGCTCCCTACCCAGACATGCAGGATCAGGTACTAGGTATGTGATTGGGTGCAGGAGAGCCACTCTGCCACCGTATAACTGAGTCAGCAAGTGGTTAATAATACCTGCATGGTAAGCATACAAAATCTGGCCATACATCATACAATTTTCTGGTACAAAATTGAAGCCTAACATAACATAATAACACTAATTTGTAGCACACAACATTGCGGCTGTTACCAATAACCAATTAGAACTCTTGATTCATTTTCCCTTAAAATAAAAAGACAATCCTGATTGGTTAGCAATTGCAATTCAGTGCCCATTTTCTTTTATCCAGTTTTTTTATAAATCAGCCCGTAGCCTCCTTATCAGACAACAAATGTCAGCGTGTGACCAACCTAAGACAAAGGAAGCATTCAGCGTTATCTACACAGAGGCGACGTCCCCCCTCCATACGTCTCTGTGCTCCATTGTGTTTTTTGCAGCATGTTTATATACAGTATGTATGTATTTCCCGAAGCCGGTGTCACAATTCTTCCACATGGCTGGAGAGCTGGCAGATGACCCAGAGATTAGGAGGTCAGGAAATGAAACAGAACTAGGAATTACTCAGTCTTCCTCATAAGCTTCCAGTTCAATGTCCCTGCAGTGTACAGTCCATGTACTCCACCATATCAGAACCAGAACACGACTGAGGCTGCTACCTGCAATTCACCCATGACCTATGTCAATCTCACCTTTGCGAAATAAGACATGTATGTCAAATAACACATGCCAGAGTTAATAATGTAACATCATTTCAAACATCAGCGCCCTGGGTGATCCCGCGTGAGTCAATGTGAAATCCCTGGTTTAATCTTCAAATAGTTTATCTGTACAACCCTTTATTGTGTAATGGAAAATCAAGAGGGCATACAGACTCCACTAAGATATAAATACATATTACCTGAGTGTGCTTCCATCAACACTTAGCTCTCTGTTTAACATTTCTTCCAGCGTAGAGCACCCAGGCTACATTCTGATAAAGTACAGTGACTACCATTGGGACTAGAGGTGACATTTTTTTATTATTTTAATATTAAAGACAAGAAATCAGGACACAAAAAAAAAAAAAAAGAATAAGTCAACACCAATGGTTATCGCCCATAGCATGACATATAGAAATCAAAGGCATATAGTCCAAACTGTGAGTTGCGTCATATTAGATGGACCAGGTTGGTTAAAAACCTCAAATCCGGCTCACAATGCAAATGACAGAAGAACATAATGGTGAAAACATATAAAACTGAAAACATAGTATGGACCATTATCTAATCCAGCATAGTAGACAACCTGAAGTAAACCTGATATGATAGACTATCGTTGGGATTATATCTCTCTCTCTCTCTCTCTCTCTCTCTCTCTCTCTCTCTCTCTCTCTCTCTATATATATATATATATATATATATATATATATATATATTATCTCGTGTTATATCTTTTCATGTGACAAAACTGAAGAAATGACACTTTGCTACAATGTAAAGTAGTGAGTGTACAGCTTGTATAACAGTGTAAATTTGCTGTCCCCTCAAAATAACTCAACACACAGCCATTATTGTCTAAACCACTGGCAACAAAGGTGAGAACATCCTCTAAGTGAAAATGTCACAATTGGGCCCAATTAGCCATCTTCTAGTGTTACAAGGTCTCAGTGAATGGGGAGCAGGTGTGTTAAATTTGGTGTTATCGCTCTCACTCTCTCATACTGGTCACTGGAAGTTCAACATGGCACCTCAAGACTCTCTGAGGATCTGAAAAAAATAGTTGCTCTACATAAAGATGGCCTAGGCTATAAGAAGATTGCCAAGACCCTGAAACTGAGCTGCAGCATGGTGGTCAAGACCATACAGGGATTTAACAGGACAGGATCGACTCAGAAGAGGCCTCGTCATGGTCGACCAAGGAAGTTGAGTGCACGTGCTCAGCATCATATCCAGAGGTTGTCTTTGGGAAATAGACGTAAGAGTTCTGCCAGCATTGCTGCAGAGGTTGAAGGGGCGGGGGGTTAGACTGTCAGTGCTCTCACTTTTTTTGAGATACTGTATATATTTACACTGTGTGCACAATAATTAGGCAAGTGAGTATTTTGACCAAATCATCATTTTTATGCATATTGCCCAACTTCAAACTGTATACTTGAATGCTTATTGGATTTAAGCATATCAGGTGATGTGTATTTGTGTAATGAGGGAGGGTGTGGCCTAAGGAGAGCAACACCCTATAGCAAGGTGTGCATAATTATTAGGCAGCTTCTTTTCCTCAGGCAAAATGAGCCAAAAAAGGGATTTAACTGACTGAAAAGTCTCTTGAAATTGCTAAGATATTGGGGCGTGATCACAGAACCATCAAACGTTTTGTTGCAAATAATCAACAGGGTCGGGAGAAACATGTTAGGGAAAGCAAATTAAAGTGATACTAAAAATATGTTATACTTATCTGCTGTGTGTAGTGGTTTTGCACAAAGCAGCCCAGATCCTCCCCTTCTTGGGTCTCTCTTCGGTCCTCCTGTCAAGTACCCCCACAGCAAGCAGCTTGCTGTGGGGGCACCTGAGCCGAGCCACAGCTCTGTGTGTTTATTCAGACACGGAGCCACAGCTAGGCCCGCCCCCTCCCTCCTCATTGGCTCGCTGACTTTGATTGACAGCTATGGAAGCCAATGGTGCGCTGCTGCTGTCTCAGCCAATGAGGAGGGAGAGTCCAGGACAGCCGAGTCTCTCCTTTAACATCCAGATAACATTTTATCTGGATCGAGATGGGTCTCAGGTAAGTATTAGGGGGGCTAGGGGACCTGCTGCACACCGAAGGCTTTTTATCTTAATGCATAGAAGTCATTAAGATAAAAAAAATCTCTGTATTCCAATGGCCTCCACAGTCATCAGATCTCAATCCAATAGATCTGAATTTTGTGGAATGGGAGATTCGCATCATGGATGTGCCGCTGACAAACCTGCAGCAACTCTCTGATGCTATCATGTCAATATGGACCAAAATCTCTGAGGAATGTTTCCAACACCTTGTTGAATCTATGTCACGAAGAATTAAGGCAGTGCTAAAGGCAAAAAGGGGTCCAACCCGGTACTAACAAGGTGTATCTGGAAGAATGGTCAAACATTCCCATAGACACACTCCTAAACCTTGTGGACGGCCTTCCCAGAAGAGTTGAAGCTGTTATAGCTGCAAAGGGTGGGCCAACTCAATATTGAACCCTACGGACTAAATCTGGCATGCCATTGAAGTTCATGTACGTGTAAAGGCAGGCGTCGCAATACTTTTGGTAATATAGTGTATATAAAGAGAGAGAGAAAAAGAGAGAAAACATTTATATATTTTAGTGGATATTGTATAGCTAAAACAAGAAAGTGACATCCATTCAGTTAAAGAAGATCTCTTTAGGGGCCAAATGTTCCATGAATTGGACACCTTCAAGATTAAATAAAAAGTACAAATTAATTAAGTAAATTCTTCATCAAAGCTGTCAAAATTTATTGGTTGTTAGGACCACCTGGCGTCCTAGCAACCAATCACATGCAAGCACTGGCCCCAGAAGAGGGTGATGATGTAACTTCTTCCTCACTGCTCCATGTCTGGTCTCCAGATGGGCTCCCTCTGTCAGAGACCAGTGTTATCACTTACAAATCCAGCTCCTTCCTAGCAGTGTTGTCAGATGGGAACTGTCTGACCACGATTGTAGGATGGATTCCAATGGAACCAAGTGCTACAAGGTTTAAAGGAAAGAATTTAGAAGTCTAGTGAGGGTTTTTCTTTAAATGCTAAATATCCATACCTGGAATTCTTTTTTTAAATATGGAAGATGCATTTATACCATGTATGTTGTGACAGACTCAACTGGGACAGGAGCTTTTGGAGACGACTAGGAGCAAGCCTCTTACCCACTGACTATGGACCCTGGCTTTTAGAGGAACACTACTCTTTGTGAGGTGTATGCCTGTGGGGCCCTTGAAGTAATGTTACTTTGGATTCAAGTCTATATCTCCCCAAGACACACAGACTCTGGGACTCAATGCTCGGGGTCCCTGTTTAGGGCCTAGCTGCCCCATTACCAATAATGACCGCTTTACACTGTGAGACTCATAGCAGATGTTAATATCATCAGCTCAAGCCACCTGTGTGGGGTCGCCTGCTATAGTGTAGACATATGCACTGCCGAAAAATGTGTTCATTTCCGTTTTCGTTTCATTGGTTTTTCTTTTTCGTTTTTTGGGTCATTTGTTATGATTGCAATTTGTAAATTAGTAAAAAAACAGAAATTCGAAAAAATTTGAAAAAAATCGGAATTCGAATTTTTAAAAAAAAAAGTAAATTAAAAAAATATCGGAAATACAGAAATTCTAAAAAAAACGGAAATTCAAAAAAAAAACCGAAAAGTCGGAAATTAGGAACAAATTAATATTAACCACTTCCCTACCCGCCTATAGACATATGACGTCCACAGATGGGATCTCCCATCCTGGGTGGACGTCATATGACGGCCTCGGGTTCCCGGCCGCCTAGGGGGCGCGCTCGCGCCGCCGTGTTGCTCGGAACCCGGTGCGTGTGCCCGGCGGCCGCGATGTTCGCTGGGCACCCGCGATGTCCGCCGGGCACCCGCGATTGCCCGTTAACCGGGCCGGACCATGGATCTCTGTGTGTAAACACACAGATCCACGTCCTGTCAGCTCAGAGGAGAGCGATCTGTGTTCCCAGAACGGAGGAACACTGATCGGTCTCCTCCCCTTGTGCGTCCCCTCCCCCTACAGTTAGAAGCATTCCCTAGGAAACACATTTAACTCCTCCCCGCCCCCTAGTGGTTAACCCCTTCACTGCCTTTCACATTTACACAGTAATCAATGCAATTTTATAGCATTGATCGCTGTATAAATGTGAATGGTCCCAAAAAAGTGTCCGATGTGTCCGCCATAATGTCGCAGTCACGGAAAAAAATTGCGATCGCCGCTATTACTAGTAAAAAAAAAAAAAAAATAATTTATTTTTTTTAAATGCCATAAATCTATCCCGTATTTTATAGACGCTATAACTTTTGCGCAAACCAATCAATATAAGCTTATTGCGATTTTTTTACCAAAAATATGTAGAAGAATACATATCGGCCGAAACTGAGGAAAAAAATTTTTTGTTTTTTTTAAATTGGGATATTTATTATAGCAAAAAGTAAAAAATATTGTGTTTTTTTCAAAATTGTCGCTCTTCTTTTGTTTATAGCGCAAAAAATAAAAACCGCAGAGGTGATCAAATACCACCAAAAGAAAGCTCTATTTGTGGGGGAAAAAAGGACGTCAATTTTGTTTGGGTACAACGTCGCACGACCGCGCAATTGTCATTTAAAGTGCGACAGCGCTGAAAAGTAAAAATTGGTCTGGGAAGGAAGGGGGTGAAAATGCCCAGTATTGAACCGGTTAATTAATAATTAAAAAGTTTTTATTATTATTATTTATTATTACTAATATGTTACGTTCCATTCGTTTAGATACGACATTCAAAATATCGGATAATTTGTAACTTCAGATAAATTCATATTCGTTACGTTCACTAACAGCCAAATTTGAAAGGAAATTACAATACCTAAAATTTAATAGCTAATAATAGTTAAGTTATTATTATTTAGTTATTTCAGATTTTTGAATTTTCAGGTTTTCGAATTTCTGATTTTTTTTGAATTTCCGAGATTCAGATTTTTTTTAAATTTCCGAATTTCCCATTTTTTTAAAATTTCCGAATGTTTTGAATTTATGAATTTTCGAATATTCAAATTTACGAATATTCGGAAAAGTTCGCTAAACGGGTTTGTCGAAATTCGTTAAAAAATGAATTCGGAACGAAACGAATTGCACATGTCTACTATAGTGTGTTTATTGTAAGTAGGTCTAGTCTGCCTCCTAAGTGTCTTTCACCCATTGTTAATTGTGCTAATTAACTTACCTATTGTCTACTAGCAAAACATTGTGGGATGTGATGTGTAATGTACTTTGTTGTGACCTTGGGGTCGGGAAGTCTGACCTGGAGTGGGATATATGATTAATCACAACATTGTCTAGGTGGCTAGTTGTTTAATTAACTTTATGTACAGTATATAGTGCATGTTGGCTGTTCCTTAGCTATGTTAATTGTCTTCTTGTTTACAGTTTGTATTGTTAGGGTAATGTGATCAGGAGGGCACTGTCTTCCTGTGGGGTATAAAGTATGTGTCCGAGTTTCAATAAACAGTCATTCCTTTAGATTTTACCTCATATCTTGTCTTTGTATGATGATTGGGGTAAAAAGGGCTGGTATTGGCTCTTGGTCCACTTGGAATGGTTTGGAGGGCAGGAAGCATGGTTTGGCAGAAGGAAACACCTAGTTGGGGTGCCTAGCGGTTCTGTCACATATGCATTTGTTAAAAACACATTACAGTTGTTGTTCAACCTCAGTCAGTCTTTAGATTAGCTTCCTGTAATTCTCTGCAGAGGCTAGAAGTTGAAGCAGCAGCACTCTATCGGGTTCTACTACATTGCACAGTGCTGCCAATCAAGAGAGCTTTCTATAAGGAGGAACATGGAGTCACCTCATCTTTGTGCCTCGGCTCCTTTACTGTCCAATCAAAGGATTGGGCAGGTCCTTGGCCAAGCTTTATTGCCTTCACTGCTGTGAAAAATGGTGATGTCAGGGACCTGACTGTGGTATTCAACTGAGGTGTCTAAATCTTAAAACTAGCTGTACAGAATTACAGTTATTTAGCTAGTTCACAAATATGTATTCTAATTGTGTATTCAGCTACTTTCTTATAGTTCTACATAAAGATGAATGAATTGCATATTTGAAAGAAGGTACCCCCAAAACAGATGTTGGGGCTCCATTTAGGGATAGCTGTAGCTGGTCTGAGAAATTATAGTCGGGATGGTAAATATGGACAACAAACCAGTTTAACTAGTTTTGATTAAAAAAAAAACATGTTGAGGGTCATCCAACCAGATCAACCCCACGCTGATTGTTTAAGTTTTGTAACAGACCATTTAATGTGGAAATTCTGATTGATCTTATAAGATGCAGACCACATCCTGCAATACAGAACAAGCCATCCATGTTCCCAACATTGTATCCACACAACAGGACATTTGATAACATAACTCCATACTGTAACAATCAAGTACGTGTAATAAAATTTGCTTGGAAAACAGAGAACATCAAGAGGCAACGAGGAAGCTCGGCAGGAAACAATATTCCATTTTAATTAACCTCTGGCAGCAGTCCTGAATGTGAGAACAGCAGAGGGCCTAGGCTTGGCCATGGGAGAAAGCATAAGTTGCATTTTTCAAATATTAATAAACGCATTTATTTGGGGCAGGCTAGTGTCTGAAGTTGACTTTAATTATTGAAGTTCTGAGACACGTCCCTGTTAACCTGCTTGTCGTTAAGGTTATATAGAGCCCCACGGAAGCTCATTAGCCAAACGTGCTTTGTGTTTTGGGGTTTACTATACCTTTAATAGAGACCTTCCTCAGGCATAAACCAACCAGTTGCCTCTTTAACTCATAACTTTGTGGAGTATAAACATATAGATGTGCAGACTATGGCATTAAGTCAAAGCCCTTGGGCTCTGTTCCTGGCTGTAATGGAAATGAACAATTTCTTATATGCTGTTTAAGTTCTGTATCTATTAACATTCACTAGTCTTCACAATGAATGGAGTGCTTTGTATTATGCAAGACGATCTTCTACGAGACCCAGTGACCATCTAAACAATACAAAAACCCTGAAATGAAAGGCTCAGTCCAAGTAAAACTGATAGTTGAATGTATTACAGTAAGTTTAACGTGGACCTTTCAGTTACTTTACAAGCTGACATGACTGAATAGGTATCTGATATGTCCCAATGTACAACAATAGTATACTTTTTCAGAAAAGTTCAAAATTTTTCATTAAAAGGCCATCCTTGGGCTCTAGTCACATGACTTTGCCTAGTGTATTGAGCAAAATTGGGTGCCAAGCAAAGGCTAAAAAATTTTCTTATTTCCACAAGTGGCAATTCGAAAATAAAAGGCATCCTACACATTTTGGAAGTAATAAATCCCCATTTATCAGGGCTTAAGACAATGTATCAAAGTGTTTAGTGGGTTAAAAACACAGAGCTTCTGGGCAAACCAACCTTTGTCCAGCAGATGTTTTCAACTACAGTCAATGAGTAGAACAGGAGGCTTTTGTGTTGCCACTTGTGGAAATGACAAAAACACATTGGACTCCAAATGGGGCGTACACACGGTCGGACTTTTCGGCTACAAAAGTCCGACAGACGCCGACGGACCAAATCCGGCGGACAATCCGATCGTGTGTGGGCTTCCCTGGACTTTCAGTGGACTTTTCCAGTCGCAAATCTGACGGACTTTAGATTTGGAACTTGCTTCAAATCTTTACGTCGTAACTCCGCCGGACCCAGAAATCCGCTCGCCTGCATGCTAGTCCGACGGACAAAAACCCACGCTAGGGCAGCTATTGGCTACTGGCTATCAACTTCCTTATTTTAGTCTGGTGTACGTCATCACGTACGAATCCATCGGACTTTTGTGTGATCGTATGTAGGCAAGTCCGTTCGTTAGAAAGTTCGCCGCAAGTCCGCCAAAAGTCTGTCGAAAGTTTGTCGGACGGGCTGTCGACCGTGTGTACGCCCCATAGGACATATGGCTGTGGTCTTCTGGGTGCTGTGCTGGGTCTTCTGTGGTTACTATGAAGAAAGACATCTACTTGGCATGACATTTAGAAGATCATGGATATCACTGTAGTAAAAATATGGATAGAAATTGCGCAGGCGAAATACTAAATAATCAAAACAGCGGCTGGCAATTACGCAACAGAACATTCTTGCATAAAAAATATATAACCAAAAATTGCAGCGCTAAAATAGCAAGTATTAAAACCAAAATACAAATTAAATAAACAGTGATAAGTCCATGAGAACGTCTAAAATATTAATGTTCAAATCCGTAAGAAATCCAACATAAATAAAATTCTTGAATATTCGTGTCTCAGTGATGATAAACGATTGAACACCAAAAGTGTGCCTTCCACTGGGAAAAAAGAAAGGCTGTGGCCTTACCAGATGACTAGACTCCACGGTATAGGAGCCTAGTAAAGCGCGGATGAGTGTAATACATACGATCCATCTTTTGGATATAAACAGGATGATGGAAGTATCAACACAGGTGGCTGCTCTCTCAGTTTCTCGCTCTATTTGATGCTGTGCTAATCGCTCACTCCAGCAGTTCAGGCTAGAAATGAATACACCAAAGTATTTCCATAAACGTATTGGTTATGTCCATCCGCAATGGCCACATTGAAGTTTTTCAGGATTTTCAATCCCGATGTGTGTGTGCGGCAGGCTGGGCTCCTCCAGATGAATAATATCCTCTCTCTCCGGCTGCTGGATGTCACACTCCTCTCCCCGGAACTCCCCGGTTATATATCACCGTAGGAGCTCGAGCTGCTACAGTCATTTACAGTTTCCATATAGATCAAGCAGGTATTACATATGCATACTTACATTTTACCAAGCTGGCCCAACGTAAGTGTGCAAAATATGTCATCCCTGGAGTTTTGTGATACTAAAAAACATTTTTATTCTATATAATCCATACACATCCACTACTTAACCTCTTGTTGCTGGCTGCAGGCAATTATGCGGCCTCTTGGCAGGTTGGCCTTCACGCTGAGCAGCCAAATATTTGCGTGCATTAATGCAAATACAGCTGTGCCGAGAGCATGCACCCTGCGCGCCCCCGGCACAGTTACCAGCGGCTAATGGAAAGCTCCTGATCGTTGCTTGCGATAGGGAGCTTTCGGATCATGTGACCGCCGTGACAGCCAATCACGGAAGTCACATGATCATAAACCCTGCCCCACCTGCCGGTATCCTAAACCCCTTAATGTGTTGGGAGGTGCCGGCTCCAAGTGGTTAAAGTGGTAGAAAAGTCCACTTTTGAAGTTGTGCCTGTGGGTACAGTGAATATCTCCTAAACTTGCATAGTTTAGGAGATATTCACACGGAATGCAGCCGGTGACGTCACCGGCGCATGCACTCTGAAGGGATAGCATACCTGTGCTGTACCTTCAGAGCTCTGTGCCGGGGAGTGACGTCATCATGGCTCGGCCATTAATACAGCCGGAGCCTGCAAAGGAAGAAATGTCAGCAGTGACAACTTGCCGCTAGAGGGCTTCATTTTAGGGTAAGTATTTCATAATGTGCTAATTATGCTTTTGCCTTGCAGGGGATTTTTTTTTCAATGTCCAATGGTTTCTTGACCCTGTAATCTATTTTTCATTGTTTCTTACAGTGTTTTTGTGCTTTCTTGTAAAGTCCTCTGTGAGCTCTCTTTTGGAACAAGTAGTGCATATTAGTTGTGGTCATGTACACTGCCCTATGTACACTACAATGTCCATAGTCCATCTCAGGACCGAACAAGAGAGGGTGGAGGGGGGGATATTGCCCCATCATAAGTGTCAGTGGGAGAAATAATGCCCCATCATTGGTGTCAGTGGGAGGAATAGTGCTCTATTGTTGGTGTCAGTGGTGGTAATAGTGCCCAATTGTTGGTATCAGTCGGAGGAATGAAGCTCCATCGTTGTGTCAGTGGAAGGAATGTTGCCTCATTGTAATTGTCAGTGGATGTAATAGTACCTCATCATTGGAGTCAGTGGGAGGAATAGTGCACCATTGTTGGTGTCAGTGGAAGGAATAGTTCCCCATCCTTGGTGTCAGTGTGAGGAATAGTGCCTTATTGTGGGTGTCAGTTGGAAGAATGGTGCCTCGTTGTTGGTGTCAGTGGGAGGAATAGTGCCCCATTGTTAGTTTCAATAGTGTCAGTGGGAGAAATAATGCCCCATCATTGGTGTCAGTGGGAGAAATAGTGCCCGATTGTTGGTGTCAGTGGAAGGAATAGTGCCCAATTGTTGGTGTCAGTGGAAGGAATAGTGCCCAATTGTTCATGTCAGTGGAAGGAATAGTGCCCAATTGTTGGTGTCAGTGGAAGGAATAGTGCCCAATTTCTGGTGTCAGTGGAAGGAATAGTGCCCAATTTCTGGTGTCAGTAGAAGGAATAGTGCCCAATAGTTGGTGTCAGTGGGGGAAATAACACCGGATCATTTTTGTTAGCAGGAGGAACAGTGCCCCAAAGGCCAGATAAAGGCAAGCAAAGGGGTGCATCTGGCCTGTGGACTGCAGTTTGAAGAACACTGGTCTACAACAAGCGATCTTTTTCACACATACACCTTTAGAGTTTATCTTTGTCTGATTATACAGAAACAAAGCAGTAAATCTTCCTCTCAAATAACAGATTAATCAACATTTTTTTCCAGCCAGATTTTCCATTTCGTAGCTAAACAGTTATCCACAAAAGAGCAATTATTTTTTGTAGTTGTCTGTTTAGAAATGTAATAAGTCACTACTGGCAACCACAACAAAAAAAAATATTCTATTTATTAAAAGCAATCTTTCCTTTTAATCAGTATTCCAGCAAATACATTATCTCCTGACAGAGGGTATAAAACACTATTTGGAAATATGAAAACAAAAAAAAAAACAGCACTTGTACTATGAAAGGTCTTGTGATGTATAATAGAGATGCAGAAGGGAAGGGATAAAAGATTGCTGCCTCTAAATAGTCTTTATTTTAATTATTTTGATCCATGAATATGTTAAGATATTCTTGAAGTGATTACAGCATTATTTGCTAGTATGACAAATGTGGCAGTTCCATACACTGAATTTTAAGGCGGATATTTGACTGTTTGACACGCGGTATTGTATCGCTTTCACGGGAGGGCCGCCAAGGGAATCAAGCAGGGCATGGTGCCGCAGATATTTTTGCTTTTACAAATGGCAGCTGGTGCTACAAAGAGGAGAGAACTTTCATTTGCACTACACATTAGTTAACCTCTTGTAGCCCATGTAACACATATGCAAAGACAGCTCTCGGTCCATCATCCAAATCATGTGACCACTGTGACAGCCAACTACAGTGAACAAATGTGGGTGCTGCTAAGACTCCTTGATGATCCCAATAAATGGTTAGTAGTGCTGGCTGGGAACGGAGCTGATCTCGGCTCCAAACATCAGCATGTAGTGAAGGAAAGGTCCCACTTATCATACTAGCGAATCAATATTCACCATTGGTTTCTGGCTTCTCGTCCTGGCCAATCAGGACAATTGAAGACCGTGTTATCCGGGTGGAAGCCGGGGACCGCTGGAGGGGTGAGTGAGGACCTGGGAGGGTTTATTTGCTGCCCCCCCCCAAAAATGTTTAGCAGCAGTGGCTAATAATAACTATCCTTAAAATGTTCCCTCCTTCCTCCTACCTATCCTGCATAAAGAAGATCTGTTGTACTTGCCTATTTTTAATCTGGTCCGGACATGTGAACCTGCAGCTCTGGCTTCCCTGTGTAAGGCTGTGAATTCCTGTAGCCATGATGTCACCCATAGGTTCCCATGGCCCAGCCATTTTCGGCGCTCCCTACTCTCCTTTGCATCAGCCACTCGCTAAGACAGGAGAGCTGGAGCTGCAGGATCACATGACCAGTGCGGATTAAAATTAGGTAAGCACATAAATCTTTTTTACACAGGGTATGCAGGATAGATAGGAGGAGGGGGAGAGAACACTTTTAAGAATAGCTAGTTTTAGCCTTATCATCCACTGTAAAGAAAGGAGACTGAGGAAATGCTTCCTTCTGCCTGCAGCAGACTGATGGGATCATCTCAGCCTAGGCAAAGTCGCTTACTGGAGCTCAGGGATGGCTTTTTAATGATAACAGGTGAATATTTCTGAAAACATTATTATATAGTGATATATCAGAAATGTATTCATGCAGAAAGGCCTTGTTTACACTTGCAGCTGGAAGGTGGCTATGATCTGCCAGCATTGTATAGGCAAGCACGGAGACCCAGTGATGATTAGGGTGACCACGTGTCCCGGATTGCCCGGGACAGTCCTGCATTCTGCAGGTCTGTCCCGGGCACCTTCACTCCGGGAAAATACAATGTCCCGGAATGAAACTGACACAGGTCCCAGCATGAACCACTCAGAGCTTAAGATGTGACACCCCCCCAACTAGTAAAGAACTACAGGTACCAGCATGAACCCGTGAAATCTATGGGGTCACACCCTTAGATCCCAGGGATCCATGCTGGGACTGGTAGTCCTTTACTTTTGGGGGATGTGACCTCCCCAAAGTGAAGGACTACAGGTCCCAATATGAACCTCTCTGAGCTGAAGATGTGACACCCCCCCGCCTCCCAAATAGTGAAGAACTACAGGTCCCAGCATAAACCTGTGAAATCTATGGGATCACACCCTTAGATCTCAGGAGTTCATGTTGGGAGTTGTAGTCCTTCAAATTGGGGGGGGGGGGGGAGTCACATCTTTAGATATCAGGGGTTCATGCTGGGACTTGTAGTCTTTCACTTTTGGGAGATGTGACCCCCCCAAAAGTGAAGGACTACAGGTCCCACCATGAACTCCACAGAGCTGAAGATGTGACCTCCCCCCACCCCCAACCAGTGAAGAACTACAGGTCCCAGGATGAACCTGTGAAATCTATAGGGTCACAAAAAAAGGTATCAAAAATCATATTTTTTAGGGGGGGGGGGCAGTTTGGAAATGTGGTCACCCTAGTGCTGATGTCACTAGATCTAAAATAAAGTAAGTAATGAAAACAGAAACATTTCATGTTGTTGAGGGGAAAGAAGAACATGGGGAAAGCAAAATATAAACTTCAGCTTTAATAGAGCATGTTTGTCAGTTTAGCACACGAGTTGTTGATTCATAGGCGGTCTTGGTATGTACGTGACCAATGCCTCCTCTTTAGTCTAGTGATGGAATATTTGTGATTCTGGGAGAAGATGAGCACAGTCGCACAGTGACATTTTACACTGGCCCACCATCTGGTCATATTGTGAGACAATACCAAATAAGAGTAAATAGCTGTTCTCGGTGCCAAAACATAATGATATATTTTCAGGTTGCATGATCTCTTTGTGGGGAACATTCAGGATTTAGGAGCAGTTGCTAAGTAACCAATTCCTGTACATAAACTGCAACAGAAACTCGAGAAGAAAATAATCAGCAAAAAAACATAAAGTCACAATTCATGGGAAATAATACCTGATGTGTAACACAACCCAAAACAGTCTACAATGGCAGCATGAATGTCTATATGGTTTACTTCCTGTCCTGTGGTCAGTAGCTTTTGGCTGTCAGAAGTGGCAGTTTGACAAATTCACTTCCACACTGGAGATCACCAATAATCAGCCTTAAAGGATGAGTCCATCTACAAGTGATCTTTACAGTTGACACCCAGTGGGCTCTTGCCCTTGCTTTTTGTATGTGGTGGGTACTCCAGTAATAATTAAAGAAAAGAAAAGGTTGGGAATTTGAATGAGGTGTGTGCCAGATCAGTTGGTGAATTGTACAATACATGAAAACATTAAAAATTCATATATATACATACAATCTTCTAGATTGTAAGCTCTAACGAGCAGGGCCCTCTGATCCCTCCTGTATTGATTTGTATTGTAAGTGTACTGTCTGCCCTCATGTTGTAAAGCGCTGCGCAAACTGTTGGCGCTGTATAAATCCTGTATTATAATATTAATTACAAAGCCATCCACAACCTGCCCCCCAGCTACATCTCTAACCTAGTCTCAAAATACCAACCTAATTGTTCTCTTCGCTCCTCCCAAGACCTCCTGCTCTCAAACTCCCTTGTCACCTCATCCCATGCTCACCTTCAGGACTTCTCCAGAGCCTCCCCCATCCTCTGGAATGCTCTACCCCAATCTGTATGATTTTCTCCTACTTTATCCACTTTCAGACAATCCCTGAAAACTCATCTCTTCAGAGAAGCCTATCTGGCCCCCACCTAACAACTGTACATTTATCTTCTCAATCAGCACAGCGCCCACAGTTATTACCTCTTGTATCTCTTGACCTTTCCTCTTAGATTGTAAGCTCTAAGGAGCAGGGCCCTCTGATTCCTATTGTATTAAAGTGTATTGTATTTGTACTGTCTACCCTCAAGTTGTAAAGCGCTATGTAAACTGTTGGCGCTATATAAATCCTGTATAATGCCTTGAGTCCACTTGTATGTATATACAGTATATTAATTAATAATGCACTTTCATGTATTCTACCATTCACCGACTGATCTGGCACACACCTCAGTCAAAGTCCCCACCTTGTATTTTCTTTATTCCAAACAGGGATAGAGGCACCGGGCCCTAGCATGCCATGTGCTTCATTTAAAGTTCCAATCTCCCCTCTCCTTTTATGTCGACAGTAATAATATCCCTACCATAATTCTCTGTTTTCCAGGGAGTTTTGGATGTTCTTGACGCCCCTTTGTGTGTTTCAGCTTCTTCTTTTGCACTCTCCATAATATAAGATAAATCAAAAAATCAAAAAAAGAGGTTGGTGGCCACAACAGAAGTGCAATCCCATGAACTCAAGCACAGATAGATCTCACGCTACAGTTCCTGCAAGATGAAAGTCATTGTCAAGTAGTTTGAATTTCCATCATCTACCAAATATAACCAATATGTGGGGGGAATATAAAAGGGAAACATGCCACCTCGTATTTTAATGTTATCTTCATATAAACCAAAGCAGGATCCAAAGCAGAAAAAAAAATGCAAATTTTAATAGTAATAACAAATAAAGTTTTTAATTTTTAATGCTTTGTGCTGCTCTCTTATTATATTGTTTTTTGATGACTCCGGCCTTTAGCAGTACAAGTTGCCAGTAAAGGTGACACCAGGGAAAACCAATCTCGTAGTGGGACTCCATCCAGTTTTAGATTCAGTTTTGTAGTTCATGTTATGTATGGAGCTCAGTTGCTTTTTGAGTGCTACACCTCTCGAAATGGTTGTCGACATTCAAAATGTCTCCTAGAACTAAAATAAAACTGCCATCTTGGATAGGTGGTCTTTGGAAGGTTGCTGAAGTAGGATGGTGAAGTGGAGCTCACTTGGCTGACTAAATGGCAGGTCAGGAGTCTCCTTTACAGAGTGGAATTAATAAGAGCCCAACAAAAGTTTTAAGCCTTCCTAACTTTAGCCAAAAGTAAAAGGAAACTTTGACTTGAGTTGGATTTTATTAGATTTATGGGCTAGCAGTCAGCAGCATAAAATAATGGTTTAAATGAGCCCTCCCCCAGGATGCTTGAATACTGTAGATTGTGAGCAATTATATATGGGAATCCATCAGTTTGAGGTAGGGTAAGTTTGGCTACTTTATACTTCAATATATCATGATTATGGGAGCTGTTTTTTTATCATAAAATAATATACACTATATTGCCAAAAGTATTGGGACACCTGCCTTTACATGAACTTTAATGGCATCCCAGTCTTAGTCTGTAGGATTCAATATTGAGTTGGCCCACCCTTTGCAGCTATAACAGCTTCAACTCTTCTGGGAAGGCTGTCCACAAGGTTTAGGAGTGTATCTATGGGAATGTTTGACCAATCTTCCAGAAGTGCATTTGTGAGGTCAGGCACTGATGTTGGACGGGAAGTCCTGGCTCGTAGTCTCCGCTCTAATGCAGCCCAAAGGTGTCCTATTGTGTTGAGGTCAAGTTCCTCCACCCCAAACTCACTCATCCATGTCTTTATGGACCTTGCTTTGTGCACTGGTGCGCAGACCTGTTGGAACAGGAAGGGACCATTCCCAAACTGTTCCCACAAAGTTGGGAGCATAAAATTGTCCAAAATGCCTTGGTATGCTAACGTCTTAAGAGTTCCCTTCACTGGAACTAAGGGGCCAAGCCCAACCCCTGAAAAACAACCCCACACCATAATCCCCCCTCCACCAAATGATCTGGACCAGTGCACAAAGCAAGGTCCATAAAGACATGGATGAGCGAGTTTGGGGTGGAGGAACTTGACTGGCCTGCACAGTCCTGACCTCAACCCAATAGAACACCTTTGGGGTGAATTAGAGGGGAGACTGCGAGCCAGGCCTTCTTGTCCACATAAGTGCCTGACCTCACAAATGCACTTGGTCAAAAATTCCCATAGACACACTCCTAAACCTTGTGGACAGCCTTCCCAGAAGAATTGAAACTGTTATAGCTGCAAAGGGTGGGCCAACTCAATATTGAACCCTACGGACTAAGATTGGGATGCCTTTAAAGTTCATGTGTGTGTAAAGGCAGGTGTCCCAATACTTTTGGCAATATAGTGTTATTGCAGATCTAGCAGCTCCTAGGATATACAGCTTTACTTAGTTGGTTTAATTTCCCCTCCTGGGCACGTGAGTTTATAGGCACTGGCTTTTAATAGTGGCTAGTCTACAAGCATTGGGTGTAAATATCAGATTGTGGATGTATTGTATTGAATTTGTGTACACTGTAATAGTTTTATTCCTATGTCACCCTGCAATCTATGTTCTCCTAAACCGCTTCAGCCCCAGAAGATTTTACCCCCTTCCTGACCAGAGCACTTTTTGCGTTTTGGCACTGCGTCGCTTTAACTGACAACTGCGCGGTCGTGCGACGCTGAACCCAAACAAAATTGACGTTTTTTTTTTCCCACAAATAGAGCTTTCTTTTGGTAGTATTTGATCATCTCTGCGGGTTTTTTTTTTTTTTGCGCTATAAACAAAAAAAGAGCAACAATTTTGAAAAAAGACAATATTTTGTACTTTTTTCCTTGTCAAAAGAAGTTTATTGAGTATACAATGTTATAAAGATACATAAAGTAGGTTTACAAGGATCTATAAAGTAAGCTCATTGTTTTACAGTAGGGTTTATATAGGTAAATATCATGAAATTTCAAATATTAAACATTGGGTTCACGTAAACCTAAATTAAAGATATATATCATTTCCTTAGTTACTTTTGTAGGTATTTAAATGATTTATACCTACTATACATATTGTTTACAAGTAGAGTGTATATAGGTCAAATAAATTCTGATAATGAGCTTTAATCGTAAGGTGGAGAAAAGGAAAGAGAAAGAAGAAAAAGGGTTGAAAGGTAGAGGTATGGTCCACAAGGTTGTCCCGCTCGTCAGTTTATTATTCTTTTTAGTTCTCTTTGAAGCCTTAGAATGGGTGTCTCTGTAAGTCATTTAATCTGTTACCATGGCAACAGGACAGAGTCATTGAAGTTTGACAGGAACTGTTGTTTTATCCAAGGATGCCAAAGTTTTTCAAATTTTGCAATTTGATTTTGATCGATGGCTATCATCTTAGCATGGGACATTGTATTATTCATTCTATGAATTGTTTCTGCTAGTACCAATGTAGGAGATTTCCATGCCTTGGCCACTGTTTGTTTTGCAGCCGTTATTAGTTGGATCATAAGTTTGAATTGAGAGAGTGTTAACCATTCCGGTTTTAGATTAAGTAAAGTTAAATATGGATCTGGTTGTATTATTTTTTAAAATATTTTAGATGCAATCACGAAGACTTCCTTCCAGAAGGTTTGGATTACTGGGCACGTCCACCATATGTGTAAATATGTGCCTATTTCTGGGCATCCTCGAAAACAAAGAGCTGAGGTATTAGGTGAATATTTTGCCACTCTAGCGGGTACAAGGTACCAGCGAGTTAGGACTTTATAATTTGTCTCCAGTGCTAAGATGTTGGGTGAAGATGACTTAGATGTGAGCCATATGTTAGACCAGTCCGTGTCTTCTAAAGTTCGTCCCAGGTCCTCCTCCCACCTCTGAACGTAAGAGGGTCTATTAAGATTTGCTACTCCATATAATTGATTATAAAGTGATGAAATTGTACCTTTAGCAAATGGATCTTTTGTACAGATTGATTCAAAAATGGATAATTTGGAAAATGGTGTATCCCCCTTTAGGAATGGTGTATAGAAATTTTTGATTTGGAGATATCTAAATATCTCAGAGTTTGGTAGATCATATTTTTCTCTAAGCGATGGGAATGAAAGGAATGATTTAGATGCTATGAAGTCATTTAGTGTCTGAATGCCTGATGTTGTCCAAGCTTTAAAAGAATTTGGGTAGATCCATGCCGGATAAAAGGCCGGATTTCTGATAAAAGAAAGGAGAGGATTGTGTGGAGATTGTAACTGATATTTGGTTTTTAGTTTATCCCAGAGAGATAAGAAGTGTTTAGTTATGGGATTATGAATTTTAAAGCGGTCTTTAGGATCAAGCCATAATAAATTTGATATTAATAGAGGGTCATTTTCTGAAGCCTCTATAAATACCCATCATGGGATTTCCTGTTTTGCATGGTATTTGGACAGACTGGCCAAATGTGCTGCTCTGTAGTAGTTAGTAAAATTAGGGTATTCCAGGCCTCCTTTATTTGTATCAAGCCATAATAAATTTGATATTAATAGAGGGTAATTTTCTGAAGCCTCTATAAATACCCATAATGGGATTTCCTGTTTTGCATGGTATTTGGACAGACTGGCCAAATGTGCTGCTCTGTAGTAGTTAGTAAAATTAGGGTATCCCAGGCCTCCTTTATTTTTGGGAAGATGTAGTGTGTGTATAGGTATACGTGGTTTAGAAGAGCCCCATATAAACAAAGTTGCTCTTTTTTGTACTATTCTCAAAAAATAGGAAGGAATTGGAATAGGGAGGACTCTGAATAGATAAAGCAATTTGGGTAGAATAGTCATTTTGATTGCATTAATCTTCCCTATCCAGGATAAAGGAAGTTGCGACCATTGTTTTATTAGATTTGTGATCTGTCTTAATACAGGAGGATAATTGGTTGAGAATAAGTCAGAATGAGATGCTGTTAAATGAATTCCAAGATATGGGATTGATTTTTCTGCGGATCAATTCCATGTTTGTGAGTGAAATATTAAGCACTAGGCATTTCTTAGGATTAATCATAAGGCCGGATAGGACTGCAAATCCATCAAGAACTGGTATTAAGTTAGGACCAGAGACCTGTGGTGATGATAGAAAAAGTAATATATCGTCTGCAAATATACATAATTTGTGTGTAATACCTCCTACTTCAATGCCAGTTATAGTTTGGTTTGTTCTGATGTATTGGGCCATGTGTTCGAGTATAAGGGCAAATAATAAGGGAGATAATGGGCAACCCTGTCGGGTACCTCTTTCGATATTAAAGGCTTCAGATTTGTATCCAGCATATTTTATATAGGCTTTGGGTTTATTATATAATGCTTTGATCCATGTTAAAAAGTGGGGTCCAAAACCCCATTTTTGTAATGAATATTGCATATATTGGCAGGATACTGTGTCAAATGCCCTCTTAATATCGAGAGATAGAAAACATAAAGGGATTTTCCGTTTTTTAGCAATATGTGCCAATAACACTGCCCTGCATATATTATCGCCTGCCTGTCTATTTGGCATGAAGCCTACTTGATCTCTATGTATTAATTTTCCTATAATGCTATTGAGGCGTTTTGCTATTATTTTTGCTAATAATTTAATATCGAGGTTTAACAGAGAGATAGGCCGATAATTCACACAGGAAGTATCATCAGAAAGGGGTTTTGGGATCATACAAACAATTGCCATTAGTGTTTCTTGCCGAAAAGAATGTCCATCTAGAAGTTTGTTAAAAGTTTCAGTGAGAATGGGAGAGAGTATTTCTGAGAATGTTTTATAGTATAAAGCCGAGTAGCCGTCTGGGCCTGGTCTTTTGTTAAGTTTTAGGTCTTTTATGGCGTTAGCAACTTCATCTATAGTTATAGGCTCATCCAAACTGCTTTTTTGATTCTGAGATAACTCAGGTAAGGTTATTTTTGAGAAGAAGGATTCAGCCTCTGTAGGATTAAATTCATTCATTGTTTGTTTTGTATAAAGTTGCGAGATGTGAGTGAAATTTATGGACTATTTTAACTGGATTACAAGTGTAAACATTTTTTGATAATTTCAAACGTATTGGTTTGAAAGATTTGTTAGTTGAATTTAATGCCCGAGCCAAATATGTACCTGGTTTGTTTGTATTCATGTAGAAATTGTGTTTGGAGCGTTTGAGGGATTTATCAACTGACTCAGTGAGAAATAGATCGTATTCCAATCTAGATTTTTCCAGATGAGATTTTGTACTCTGAGATGGATTATCTTGAAATGATATGTAGGCTGCATTAAAATTGAGTTCTAGTTTTTTTGCTAGATTTTTGCGTTCCCGTTTAAATAGTGCCATTTGTCTTTGTATTGTACCACGCAAGACAGGCTTATGAGCTTCCCACAGTGTTATTGGGGAGATGTCTGTTGTATTATTAATTGATATGTATTCCTTTAAAGCTTGTTCAATGGCCATCTGATGTAGTGGGTGTTTGAGCATTATGTCCGGTAAGTACCACGTTGGGTCATGCGCTTTTGGTATGGCTGAGGCTATAGTAGTGTATACTGCATTATGGTCAGACCACGGAATCGGAATTATATCTGATGCAATAATTTCTGGTATCATTCCTATTGTTAGAAAAATATGATCTATTCTGGTGACGGTTTGATGAGGGTGCGAGAAATAAGTGAATTTCTTTTTCATTGGGTTACTTTCTCTCCATGAATCTACCAGATTGTATTTGGAAAGAAGTTGAGAAAAAGGTAATCTAGAGGTTATTTTGGATGGTGTAAAAGGTGATTTATCTAGAAATGGGAGGAGGACCTGGTTCGAATCCCCACACATTATCACTGTTCCTATTTTGTGTGTATTAATCACTTGTAATATATGTGAGAGGAATGGTGTAGGTTGTTTGTTAGGAGCGTAGTAGGAAATCACCGTGATTGCTGTATCCATTATATAACCCATGAGTATCAGGTATCTACCTTCTGGGTCTTTAATTTCTGATGATAAGGTGAATGGTGTGGATCGGTGAAATGCAATTAGAGTTCCCCTTTGCTTGGTACAGGCAGAAGCCGTGTAAATTTGTTGATAAAAAGGAGAAATATATTTTGGAGTAGAATCTTTGGTGAAGTGTGTTTCTTGGAGGCATACTATGTGAGCCTTCTTGTTATGGAAAGTACGGAAGGCTTTGGTCCTTTTTTGAGGGACATTTATTCCCTGAACATTCAGGGAAAGTATATTCAGTGGTGCCATGGCAATAGATCAAATAGTTTTGACTTACTTTTTGTTATGCAGAGCTGACTGCGCAGATCAACCTGTGTGGACTGAAGAGATGAATAGATAGAAAAGAAACCAGTGAATTCTGGAGTAAAGAGTAAACAAAAAACATATAGATTAGATGATACATTGTATAAATTATTTTTTGCAAGTAATCACAATTTACCCATGAAAGAGAATAAATATCTCTCTCAGGGGAATAAGTGCCTTCGTCACACTCCCACATAATATGGTTGGGAGAATGAGGAGGGCTAATGGGGGTACACGGATCTTCCGCTTACAGGAGAGAAGTGCTATGTCAAAAGACATCAAAATGATGTTTCATTAATTGGAGTGCAGAATATAGTTTTTGTTGAAATTATTTATTCCAGGATGGTTGTATATGGTTAGTCTTGCCCTAGGCTAAATAATTCAGTTAGAAAGGTACTGTTAATAACTTTGGTATTGATGAAGATAGTTTGAATTATTTTGGGATTTTAACCCTTTTAGAGTAAAGAATTACATATTTTATTCATACGTAACTGTTTAGATATGTTAACTCATAAAATTGAGGTTGTATTGCTTCAGATTAGAATAAACAAAAACATAATTCTAGGAACTAGTTAGATAATAATATATTTGTTTTAAGAAAAGAAAGAAAAAGCTTCCATTACTTCTGGATTATTGAACATATTTGTCCTAAAAAGTAATAAATCTATTGTTATTACCTGATAATATATAACTGAACAAGAATTTCCTTATTTCACTTATATATTCTAAGGCTATATGAATCAGAAGTAATAAAAAATATAACTGGAATGTAACATGATCCCACACAGTGTGTGACTATCAGAATGCAGTTACATTCAGTTATAAATACAGGTTTTTTATAGAGAACCATCTCTTAGTATAATAAATGAAGAGATATCAGGAATTAGGATGTCAGTCCATTGAATCTTTTTGGTCCATGGATGATGTGGCATAACGCCCTCTTTTGTGAGAATGATGATTCCCATTTTGTTCTGAAATTTTCTGGGTGCTGCCTGAAGGTGAAGATGACGCCATTCTTCTGCGTGTGGGAGAGTTGCTGCTTGTGGGTTTTGTCAGATTTAATTTTAAAAGGGTTTGTTGTAGTTCATCTGCTGATCTGCTTCTGTAAATTGTACCTTGGTAGTTAAATCTGACTGAAAAGGGGAAGCCCCATTGATACATAATGTTGTGGCGTTGCAGTTCCATTAGTTGGGGTTTCATGGATCGTCTTTTAATAATAGTAAGTTGGGATAGGTCAGCAAAAATGTGATAATTGTGTCCTTGAAAATTAAGTTCCTTTTTTTCTCTTGCAGCAATTAGTATTTGTTCTTTCGTTCTGTAATAATGAAATTTTGTGATTATATCACGTGGGGGTCCATCTTTCTTTTTGGCTGTGAGGGCTCTGTGTACTCTGTCCAGTTCTAAACGTTCAATAGGGATATCTGGCTTTAGTTCTTGTAATAGAGCAGTAATAGTAGATTGCAGGTCTGTCACAGTTTCAGGTATTCCCCTTATGCGTAAGTTTGAACGTCTGGCTCTATTTTCGTAATCTTCGAGCTTAGTTTGAAGTATTAAATTCTCTTTTTTTAATTGTTCCAATTCTGTTATATTTTCTTGGGTTGTAATTTCAATTTCATCCATTTTTATTTCTAAGGCTGCGGTGCGGTTTCCCAGCTCTCTTATTTCTTTGGTTAGGCTTTTTGTTATTTGGTCTGAGGTTTGTTTTAAAGCCTTATGAAGCATCTTTTCAAATTGTAATAATATTACTGGGGATACTGAGGAGGCTTGTGGAGAAGTTTGTGAGAGGATTTGTTCTGTATCTGACTCAAATGGAGAGTCTTGCTGTGACATTTTCTGTCTGTGAGAGCGCCCTGATGCTGTATCTTGTGAGGTGACTGGAGCTGCTTCAGCTGCAGTGAGTGCCTGTGAGCTCTTTGTGAGGTGATTTTTATTTCTGCCACGGTTTCCTCCCAGTACCATATTTCCTGCCCAAACTTTCACAGTTTGTTCCCTGGGGCAAAAAGGTTCAAATGGATACCTTTTGAGCCTGCAGGCTCCGCTTTGTCCTTCTCTTCTCTCCTCAGCGCTGTGGAGCTCTAACAATGCATGTCTGCTCCGCTAGGCTCCGCCTCCTGCCCCCTCCTTGTACTTTTTTCTATAATAAATATCCCCATTTTTTTTTTAAAAAAAGCAAATTTTTTTCTCAGTTTAGGCCTATTCTTTGTATTCTTCTACATATTTTTGGTAAAACAAATCGCAATAAGCGTATATTGATTGGTTAGCGCAAAAGTTATAGCGTTTACAAAATAGGGGATAGATTTATAGCATTTTTTTTTTACTAGTAATGGCAGCGATCTGCGATTTTTATCGTGACTGCGACATTATGGCGGACACATCGGACAATTTTGACACATGTTTGGGACCATTGGCATTAATACAGCAATCAGTGCTATAAAAATGCACTGATTACTGTAAAAATGTCACTGGCAGGGAAGAGGCTTAACACTAGGGGGCGATCAAGGGGTTAATTGTGTTCCCTGCGTGTGTGTTCTAACTGAAGGGGGGGGGACTGACTAGGGGAAATGGCAGATCGCTGTTCATAATTTCACTGTTCATACTTTGTATGAACAGATGATCTGTTACTTCTCCCCTCTCTGTGTTTACACACAGAGATCCCGGTTCTCGCTGTGTTACGAGCAATCGCGGGACTCGCATCGGCTCCTGGGGCGAGCAGCAGGCACGCGCCCCTAGTGGCCGCCTTAGGAACCGACGTAACATAACGGCGATTCACCTGTCTGTGCCATTCTGCTGCAGTACAACTGTAGCAGCTGGTTGGCAAGCGGTTAAAGTGATTGTAAAGTCTCATTTTTTTTTTTAAATAAAAAACATGTTATACTTACCTCCTCTGTGCAGTTGGTTTTGCACAGAGCAGCCCAGATCATCCTTTTCTCGGGTCCCTCTTTGCTGCTCCTAGTCCCTCCCTCCTTTGAGTGCCCCTCAGCCAGCAGCTTGCTACAGGGGTCACCCAAGCTGAGTTCAGACACGGAGCCCGACCTGGCCCATCCCCCTCTCTCCCCTGATTGGCTGACTGACTTTGATTGACAGCTGTGGGAGCCAATAGCGCCGCTATTCTGCCTCAGCCAATCAGGAGAAGTGTACTGGATGGCTGCGGGGATCGTGGACATTGCTGGGGAGAGAAGGAGCTCAGGTAGGTAATTGGGGGGGGGGGGGGGGCTGCTACACACAGAAGGTTTTTTTATCTTAATGCATAGAATGCATTAAGATAAAAAAACCTTCTGACTTTACAACTACTTTAGGAAGTGAATGTTGATCATGAAACACATATAGAGATATCTTCTGAGCCTCCCAAATACATTGATGTATCATCATTACATGATCGTTCAATATACATTATATATATATATATATATATATATATATATATATATATATATATATATATATATAGGTTAGGTGAGGCCAATGTGAAGGTGGTCATAGATAACAAATGTAATGCTATAGTGTTTATATACTGGCTTTAACACTTCAATACCAGGCACTTATACACCTTCCTGCCCAGACCAATTTTCAGCTTTCAGCGCTGTCGCACTTTGAATGATAATTGCGCGGTCATGCTACACTGTACCCAAACTAAATTTTTATCATTTTGTTCCCACAAATAGAGCTTTCTTTTGGCGGTATTTGATCACCTCTGGGATTTTTATTTTCTGCTAAACAAATAAAAAAAAGACCGAAAATTTTGAAAAAAAAATGTTTTTTTTTGTTTCTGTTAAAATACTTTGTAAATAAGTAAGTTTTCTCCTTCACTGATGGGCACTGATGGGGCTGCACTGACGGGCATTGATGGGCACCGAAGAGGTGGCCCTGATGATGGTCACTAATATGCGGCACTGATGGGGCACTGATAGGCAGCACTGATGGGCATTGATAGGTGGCACTGATATGCAGCACTGAAGGGTACACATAGGTGGCACTTATGGGCACTGAAAGGCGGCATGGATGGGCACTGATAGGTGGCACAGATGGGCACTGATAGGCGGCACAGATGGGCACTGATAGGTGGCACAGATGGGCACTGATAGGCGGCACAGATGGGCACGAATGGGCACTGATAGGTGGCACAGATGGGCACTGATAGGTGGCATGGATGGGCACTGAGAGGTGGCACGGATGGGCATAAATGGGCACTGATAGAGACACTGATGTACACTTATTGATGGTACGGATGGATGCCAATCAGTGCCAAACAATAATGCCTGCCAATCAGTGATGCCCATTGTGGGCACTGATTGGCATCCATTGAAGGCATCCTGGTGGTCTAGGGTGGTATCCCTGGTGGTGACATCCCTGGTGGTCCTAGCGGTGTCCCTGGTGGTCCAGTGTGGGCATCCTCAGGGGGGCTGTGCACAGACCCCCCCTGTCAGAGGAGCAGCCGATCGGCTCTCCTCTACTCACGTCTGAAAGACGCGAGTGAGGAAAAGCCAATCAACGGCTCTTCCTGTTTACACTGTGATCAGCCGTGATTGGACACAGGTGATCACGTGGTAAAGAGTCTCCGTCAGAGACCTAGATTGGTGTTACGGTGTGTCAGAGTGACACACCACAACAACGATCGCTGCGATACGCGCCCCCGGGGGTGTGCAGCCGTTTGATATCCTGCTGATCGTCATATGACGTCTGGTTAGGATATGGAAACCACTTTGCCAACGTCATATTGCTACATGGTGGGCAGCAAGTGGTTAATCACTATGAATTTTATGCTGTTTTTATATATATTTACAGTATATAAATAAAGTTTAAACATTGTATATGAATTTGTGTTGGAAACTATTATATTTACCTGAAAAATCTTATAAATTCCTGTTACATTGGTTGGGTGTTTACAGATCCATTGGTTTCTATCTTTAATTATGACTTAGCAGCACAAATCCACCTGGCGTCCAGGCCCTTCACCACCGGTTCAACTATGCGGACAATTTTTCAAAAGTGTTTTTTTAAAGTGTAAATGATCACCTTGTAGAACAGCCCATTCAGTTTAAAATAGAAACGAAAGGCAAAACATTTTTGTGTACATATAAAAAAATAACATAAAATATTAGAAATACCTTTTTTTTAATAAGTGATCAGATACCCTTAGTTCTCAGCTGCACAAGAGCTGGGGGAGGGGAAACAGCAGAACAGTGGTCTTACTAAAAATTATGTAACTATGGTCTTCTCAATGAATGGCTGTGCAGAGGGGGCGCGTCAGGGCGTGTCTGATCATTGGAGGAGAGCAGGCTGAGTTACCAGCATAGCTAGAGAACTGACCATGCTGTGCTCTCATCTCTAGTGTAGTCAGTTTTTAATAGAAAAGCAGAGGGAATGACAGGATCACCAGGGATCTCACATAAAAGAAGCAATACAAAGAGAACAGGATAATTTCCTGCCAGATCCTGGCAGTGTAGATGGAAGAATGCCGCTTTGTCAAATTAACAAATTGGTGTGATTCCAAGATGCTTTGTAATAAACACATATACTGCAGATTTACAGCACCTCACTTTGAAATTTGAGGGAAAAAAAAGACAGAGACAGAGATAAATGATGAAGTCTCATGGAAGGAGCCCGGGTGGTGAATCACCTGGTATTTCATGGAGAAAAGGAGTCTATTGGGTAATGTCTTTTATTTCATGACATTAGAAAGTATGAAATGACAGCTGTGACAATACTCATATCCAAACTTTAATCATCTGATTCAGCGGCTCCCATTTGATTGCCAGGAGTTCATTAGTTCATAATCCTTATTGGATTTCCTTGGATATAGGTGATCAATCTCTGCAGTTCAGCTCATCGCTCTTTGTCTGAGCTGAGATCATGTCTCCACCTCGACATACAAAGGTTGCTGGGGGGCCAGTTTATCATCTGCATCATGGCTGTCTTATGTCAGAGGCATCCAGCACACTCCGAATAGCACAGGACAGTACACCAGAGGTTGTTGGTGCTCCAATGTGATTAGTAAAGTACATGTTTAACCACTTCCCGACCAGCCGCCGCAGTTATACTGCGGCAGAATGGCACGGCTGGGCGAAACGACATTATGTTACGTCGCTTCGCCCTGTTGCCACTAGGGGCGCGCGCACCCGCTGCTCACCCCCAGAGCCGATGCGAGTGCCCTGCGGTCATGATAACCACCGGGCTCCCGCGATCGCTCGTGGCACACACAGATCCCGGGTTTTCTGAGGGGAGAAGAGACAGATCGTGTGTTCATACAAAGTATGAACAGCGATCTGTCATCTCCCCTAGACAGTCCCCTCCCCCCTTCGGTTAGAACACACACATAGGGAACACAGTTAACCCCTTGATCGCCCCTTAGTGTTTACCTCTTCCCTGCCAGTGACATTTTTACAGTAATCAGTGCATTTTTATAGCACTGATCGCTGTATTAATGCCAATGGTCCCAAAAATGTGTCAAAAGTGTCCGATGTGTCCACCATAATGTCACAGTCCCGATAAAAATCGCAGATCACCGCCATTACTAGTAAAAAAAATAATAATAATAAAAATGCTATAAATCTTTCCCCTATTTTGTAAACACTATAACTTTTGGGCAAACCAATCAATATCCGCTTATTGTGAGTTTTATTACCAAAAAAATGTAGAAGAATACATATCGGCCTAAACTGAGAAAAATTTAGCTTTTTTTTTTAAAAAAATGGGGGGTATTTATTATAGCAAAATGTACAAAATATTGTGTTTTTTTCAAAATTGCCGTTCTTTTTTTGTTTATAGCGCAAAAAAAAAAAAACGCAGAGATGATTAAATACCACCAAAAGAAAGCTCTATTTGTGGGGAAAAGAGGACGTCAATTTTGGCAATTGTCAGTTAAAGTGACGCAGTGCCGAATCGCAAAAAATAGCCTGGTCATTCAGCAGCCAGATCTTCCCGGGCTGAAGCGGTTAAAACCCTTAGGAAGATTGAGAAAAATGCAAAGCTACCTAAAGTATATCTAAAAATTTTCCAACATGTCTCTTCAGCAGAAGTTGATCAATCAATTTCTGATGAATAGAGAAGGCCACACACTAATCAAAAATTTGGCCAGTCCCCTCTGAATTGGACAACTATCAATCAGTGTTTGGTCATTTTTAACCTAATCACTAAAATCTCATATAAGCTTTAACATGTTAAAATATTTTCAAAAATCTTTTTAAAATCTGCAGGTTTCAATAAAATAATAGCTGGCGATTCTGCTATGAAGGACCTTGTTCAGGCACTTCTTGTTGTGGGGTGACAACTGTCCCCCTATTTTGCTCCTGCGTTGTCACCCTGGAAAGTGCAGCACAAGGTGCCAAGCCAAGACATAATGTGTCCATTATTGTAATTTTTTACATTTACATAAAATACAGTTTTTACATTTTTTTTAAATACTTTTTTTGCATCTCAGTGCTGCTGATCCTCTCCAACCTCCTTTAGCCACTTTCAGCCTATATGCAGTAACAGCATTGCTGGGTAAGCCTATTTTCTCTGGATCGGACAACAATGGGCCATGCCTGTACAATGAATGTTGGAAGAGCCACTTGTAGTCTCCACCAGGGGAGTGTGACAGGATGACAATGTTGGAGTACAGATGGGACACAGGGACAGAGAACTGTCACCTTATAACAGCAATCTGAACAAGGACCTCCATAGCATCATCATCAAATATTTTTTAACCAAAAATTGCTGCAGATTTATATAGATTTAAAACAGTTTTTAAAATGACTAAAGCTTAAAGTGTCACTAAACCCACATCATAAAAAGACTTTCAATAAATGGTATATTACATGCTGTTCATACTCACTCAGTCACTATGAGATTTGTTTTCTGTATTCTGCAAAAAACCTGGTTGATCCTGCTGCTCTCTATCTCCACCTTCTGTTCATGTTCCCAATTTAGCTAGGGATTTTGCAGCTGTGGTGGCAACTCTGTACATGCTCAGTTTTCAGTGAGTTTCTGCGCTGAGCATTTCCTCTCTATCACATCTGAGCAGTCCATGTCACTATAGAGGCACACATGTGGGCGTATACACAGTGCTAAATGACAGCCCACTCCCTCCCTCCTCCTCCTCCATGCCCACTAACCAGCTAAACCAGCCATTCTCAACCAGGGTTCCTTGGAACCCTGGGGTTCCTCCAGAGGTTGCTAGGGGTTCCTTGAGCTGTGGCTGATGAACCACATTTTTGATGGTGCCTACAGAGTTCAAGGTTCAGCATCATTTAGCAAAGCCAGCAGCATGACAAAAAATATCTTTTTAGCTGTCTTTAAGGGTGGCATTCTGAGCACCACTTTAAGGGGAACATTCTTCCTATTGACTACCAGTATAAGATTGTTCCTATTGACCTCTGATGAATTAGTTTTAGTAAGTGTTCCTTAGAGACCTGAAAATAATATTTGGGGTTCCTCTAGGGTTAAAAGGTTGAAAAAGCCTGAGCTAAACACAATTGGGGTGGGAGAATACATGTAGATTAATGGTGGCTTCACCTCCCTTTTATTCTAAGACACAGGCTGGAGGGGCGTGACACAGCCTGTGATTGGCAGAAATCCACCCACATCATGTTATTGCCAAAAAAATATTTCAAATCAAATATATATTTGTACGCCAATTTAAAACAGTTTATTGATATTATTTATTTATGCATTTTTATTCTGTATTTTAAAAGCTGTTCTTTTTATTTTGAACATGTGACTGAGCAGAGGACTAGAAGCTTCTCCTGATTATGCTTCCCTGCAGACAGGCTGGGAAAAAATCTGGATCATGTGACAGCTGTATATTGATTAGGAAGAGGTTTTCTTTAATTAAAATAATTACAGTGCCATCATCCACATACAGAAATAGAAGGGGCAATGTAAATTAAACAGTGTGTGTTTAGTATCACTTTAAGTGATATTTTAGTGATTAGGCTTAGGTCTCTAGTACTTTAACACAGCTGTTTTGCTTTGTATGCACTATGTGAGAAACAAAAATGTTCTAAAAAAAATGTTGTGACCAATAGCAAGAAATGAAGGTTGTCTCTGACAGCAATGTGCCTTTGTGGGCTCTGTACAACAGCTGATGCAAATACCTGAAAAGCTACATCGAAGTTCAGATCCCACGATGGTTTCTGTTGTCAACTTCAAAAGTCGCCAATGAAGAGGAGAGATCATTTTAGAAGAGAACGTCACTGGTGTTTAATGTCTACTTCTGTGCTGGAGCTACAAGTGACATTGTTCATCGTTTAGTTGAAGTCAATACATTTTTTTCCCTAGACAACAAAAGCTTAGAAAGTAAATAGATCAGCAGATGGATTGGAATGGATGAGCTCTTTTTACTATGGCGGGGATTTTAGGCCATGGTCCTTGAAAATCCGAGAGGAAGATTTTTCTTAATTGCAGAAGCCTGAAGCAGGGGACATGCTTTAAAATAAATCTGGACTCCTAGTATCTCCGTTGCCAACCCATTCTTACTACTCACATTTATACAACTACCCCAATGCTCTGTTTTCTTTGGAGCCCTCAGGAATACCGGTACTTTGGAGTGGGGGGGGGGGGTTGCATGTGACCTTCAGGCCTGAGTGGCCAGTCGCTGTCACTTGTTAGTGAAAAATGTTAAACCCTCAACTCCGGTCAAAATTTAAAATCTAACAGTGCACTTGCAATAATCTACCTTTTTACTTTGTACATTCTGCAAAACTATAATGTGCATTCATACATCTATATCCTCCACTAAACTCACTCTCTCCTTTCACTTTCATCAGAATTTTTACCTTCCCCAAGATTGGACCCTTTAACCCTTTGTTATCTTTACAGGGACCATCTCACTCACCACCTCCTGGATAGTTCTTGCTAAAGTAGGTCTGATGTAACCCATGGGCACGATGAGTCTTGTGGGTGGATTATTACAATGCGAATGTGAATCCCCCCACTCTGCCCACTACTCTGCCCTCAGTTCCGATCAAAGACAGAAACAGTTTCTAGGAATAATGGAACATATAATAGCAGAAAACATTATACAATGCAGCTAAACAGACCCTCCTTCAGGAATATGATTTTAGTTTTGAACTCTGCAGGCCGCTGATGACATCGCAGGTAGAAACATATTGGAGTTATCATTTTTGCAGCTCACTTACTAAAAATGAATATGTGATAGATGGACAGAAGTACAATACTAGATCAGAAGGCAATGAGAGTAGAGTTGGGTTTTAATAATTCTGCATATGTTTTGACATGGAGCTTACACAGGGACTAGACAAGCCTTTCTTAACCATTTTAACATAGTAGAACCCTTAAACTAACTTTCTATAGTCTCAGGGATCCCCTAATAATTACCTGTAGCACCCTTATAGCTTAGGGTGATAAGTGAATTTACTTTTGGCTCCTTCTTTAATCATGGGAGCAGTAATTGTTTGGCCCAGTCTGTCCAGGAGTTTCACAAGCTTGGAGTTTAATTGCTTCCCTCTGCCTCTGGAAGAATCTTCCAGAGTTTAGGTCAGTAGATTCAAAATAACCAGTTTGATAATGTATCATATTCCAGCCAATCCCTGGAGAAGAGGGTCCAGAAGGTGATAAACAGTCTGAGACAATGAAGAGCAGGGTTTCTTCTCCCCAGGAGGGTTCTAGAGCCAGATGGGCAGCTGCCTTCAGGCATCCCATGGACAGTACAGCAGTTTTAGAGGCCTCAGCGGTGTTTGGGCTGAGAACCTGGATGGACTTTGCTTGGAGATGACTATCCAAACAAAAGAACTCGCTGCTCCAGGTGAGACAGGAAACCTAATGATATCACGGGTGCCTGCCTCGGCTCGCCTCCACATACGATCAACACTGAAGAAATGGCTGCACTCCAAGATCCATTACATACAGTTCAAATGGTAGACGCGTTTCACACACTAACAGGTGCGCTTATGCATTAGAAAAAGAGATGACTGCAGAACCTCACCACAGGGGGCCTGAACTGAAGAGGTGCCATCTTACTCACTGGATCAGGAAGTTGGAAGGTGGCAGCTGTCCTGGGGAATTGTGAGTATACAACCAGAACTGAACTCTGTGACTCTGAATTGTTCAGGAAGCTGCATTGGGAACTGTCAGTTGTGCATCAGCAGATGGTAATAAGATGCAAGAAATTCTTGCCCTATGGTCTTCAGCTGTGGGGCCTTAGACTGTTTAACACCCACTATTACTCTAGGAGAAGATTGTTCTCTAATATCTAAATGCTGAGCGTTTTGGAGTATCCCATGCCCTAGCCCCCTCCTGGTATAGTTCCTTGAGTAATAAATTACAAAAAAAAGCCAACCCCTAGACTGATTCATAGAAGCTGGAGTATATGGGCTGGTGTTTGGGTGACTGGCAGCCTCTGTACTGTTAGGGAAAATCTAGTTATTACAAGTGTCCCCTATGGGGATAAAGATACATACTTTATCTGCAGCTCAGGGTACATAAGTATGATGGGAAATAGGAAGAAGGATCCTTACGTTAGTGGTCATTGGGAAGAATCCCCAATCTTTCAGATAGCTAAAAAGATCCATGGTGTCAGTGGTTACTTATCTGAGAGGCATAAATTGCTCATAGCTCAAGGAACCTCTGGAGAAACCCTGGAATGCCACAGAACCCCTGTTGAGATTAGCTTGATTAGACTAAAGGCTACAGCAGATGAAAAGACTGGGGAGCATGAGGAAAGCTAGTATCAAGGGATGGGGGGAAGGTGTCCTGTCAATAGATTCTGTTTAATCACTTACTGGCAGTCAGCCCATTAGTAGTTTTGCCATGGTACTAAAATCTGTAGTAATTAATCGACAGGAATAGCGATTGATCACTAAATACAGTATATAGAACGAATGCCTCCCCATGAAACAAGCTATGTAAGTATCATTCAGTAGCATCTTATAAAGATCAATGGTAAAATATTGCATGACTGATCACTACTACATGCTATTTACGTAGCTTACTCCATAGGGAGCCATGATTTGTTCCATCCGTTTAGCGATCAATTGCATAACATGGCTGTGTTATCAGAATGAGGTCGGGCATGGATAAATTAAACATAGCTATATGCGGGAGCAAATATACTTATGTCATAATTAACATACTGTATGTATATACGGTATCTGTTCAGTTGTATCTGACTCTTAGTGATGCTATGGGCCAGCAATCTGGGCAACATGTCTAATACACTTGGAAGTTTTTTTTTCTCATACAATTTTCTTAGCTAATTTTTTTACAAAGTAGATCACCAGAGCTTTTTTTCAACCCTCCTCAATTGCTTAGCTGGGATCAGCATGGAGAATGTGATAACACATGTGCATGGCAAATTTGTACATATATATTAGAGCCAATTTAGAGAAGAGCCCATTAACCTACCAGAATGACTTTAAAGAGTGGAAGAATTTATTCTAAAATGTATTTGGTGCAAAAGCCAATGAGTTTTGGGGGCCAAACAACACCCCTTCATCAGGGCACCCGGGAATCCTTGGTATCCTCTTTTTCCAGCTGGCAATAGAGATCGCCAAGGATTCATAGGTTCCCTGATGATTGATAAATTGATTCTTCACCAGAGAATATTTGTTGGAAGTTACATTCAATCTTTTGGAGTGTAACTTTAGTTCAACTTTGATGCCACTTTGATGCAATTTTGGATGGGTGAGACTTGGATAAGACTTTGGCTTTGATCAATGATAATGGACAACTGTTGCACAACTGTTTCACTATATAACATTCAGGTATGACTTTCATGCAATTAAAACCGGAAGAAGTTCTGAACAGCCACACTCCAAAAATGTTTTTGCCTTTTATTCAAAAAATGTAGTCAAAAATACATGCCACAGCAGAATGGACAAAAGAGCTTACGCGTTTCACACTACAACCAGTGCTTAATCATAGCAACTTTTGAGGGTTAACATTGAAGTCTATGGCCCTCAAGTTGCATGAAAGTTGGACCAAAGTAGTGCATGAACTACTTTGAAGATGCTGTGACTTTAAGTTGTACATATATAAATGGTTATCATTGGAAAATATGGGGAACAAATTGTCATGCGACTTTGTTGTCCAGAATCTCATGACAAGTTGCACAAGTGTGAATGGAGCCTTATAAAAAGACCTCTTAGATCCTTGCATCAAGTCCATCTGAGACTGGTTCTCCTTAAATGAAAAGGTGCAAAAGCACATAACAAATTTTTCTGGGTGTTGGGTTTAGGAGATCAACTAGCTTACTGTACAAATCAGAATCAGAAATAAAATAAAGATTCTGAGATAAGTGAAGATTCTGAGACTGCTACTAAATTATATTAAGAAATTGAAACACGTTTACATCCAGAATCTATTGAAATATTTTGATCTTTACATTGATTTATTCACACAGCTAAAATTAAAAATAAAAATGAGCACAGTAAATATTTTTTTTCTAAATACCAAGCAGAATGGTGGCTTTGCCGCATATTACTGTAGCACAATTATTCCAGCCGATGCTGCTATTTTTTTTTTCTGAGAATTCCTTTTTTCATCCACCTCGTACACAGGCTTTAATGTCCCCTGTATGCTCTTGTCCAGTCTCTGCATCGGTCACCTTTGGTTTTAAACTACAGTTGCCAGGCCAACCGCTGTCATGGCAACTTGATGCTCAGAGAGACTTGCAGTTGTCCAACACTGAGCAAGAGGTCCTATTAATTTGTCTACAAAGTAGACAAATTACAAGTACACAGGAATGCACTTTATGAGGATGCGTTAATAACAGAGCAGGCTCTGACTATAGAAGCTGCTTTTCTATATGCAGCACTTCACTTCTTCATCCTCCCGCGTACGCTTTATCGACTGTTGGGCTTGTTACAGACTGGAATTTAAAAATAAACAAAGCAAATGTATACATTATAAATAATTAACACAATCGTTTCTTAGAGACCAAAGCAAACCTTGTATGGAAAAAAAAAAAAAACATTCAAACAGCATAGTCTACATCGGAGTCTAAAAGCCTATGTGTGTAGTAAATGCAGCCCAGCTTAAGGGCATAGTCCATGGTTTGCAAAAAATGAATAAATGATCCTACATTAATACAATAAAAAAAGTGCATCTTTGAAAGGTTTACATTAAAGTCTGCAGAGCATTGCAACCATGATCAGGGCATCATGGGTGCAAAGCACAGGATTCTGGATTGTTGACATCCCAGCCCCAGTTACATACAGAGGTACAGACCTACTGTATTGGGGCTGAAGGAAGTAATCAATGGGCTACAAGTGTAATTGACATCAATGCAAGTCAACTACAAGTGCAGTCAATGTCAGCAGTTGTAGGGCTGGAGAAAGTAGGTAATACACTTCAAATGAGGTCCGCACCAATGCAAGTCAACTACAAGTGTGGTTAAAATTAACGCAAGTCAACTACAAGTGCAATCAACGGCATCGGATCTTCTGTTATGGGGCGGGAGGAAGTAAGCAAGCAACTACAAGTGCGGTTGATGTCAATGCAAGTCAACTACGAGTGTGGTTGATGTCAATGGACTTTGTGTTATGGGGTTGGAGGAAGTAAGCAATAAATTAAAAATGGAATCAACATCAATGCAAGTCAACTACAAGTGTGGTCGAAATCAACGCAAGTAAGCTACAAGTGTGATTAACGTCAATGCAAGTCAGCTGCAAGTCAACTTCAGGTATGGTCGAAGTCAATGCAAGTCAACTACAAGTGTGGTTGAAGTCACCGCAAGTCAGCTACAAGTGTGATCAACGTCAATGCAAGTCAACTACAAGTGTGGTCGAAGTCAACGCAAGTAAGCTACAAGTGTGATCAACGTCAATGCAAGTCAGCTACAAGTGCAGCTGATGTCAACGCAAGTCAACTTCAGGTGTGGTCGAAGTCAATGCAAGTCAACTACAAGTGTGGTCGAAGTCACCGCAAGTCAGCTACAAGTGTGATCAACGTCAATGCAAGTCAGCTACAAGTGTGATCAACGTCAATGCAAGTCAGCTACAAGTGTGATCAACATCAATGCAAGTCAGCTACAAGTGTGGTCGACATCAACGCAAGGCAGCTAAAAGTGTGGTTGACTCAACTCCAGTCAACAAATGCAGTCAACATCATTGGACCTTCTGTTATGAGGCTGGAGGAAACAAACAAACAACTACAAGTGCCGTCAATGTCAATGCACTTACACCAGCATCCCTCTGCCATGGTAGAAGATGGGAATTGTTGTCTTTTGATTCACAGATCAGTGATGAGGATTTTCCTTCTACTGTTTCAGTCTGGGTGGCAAAAAACTCAATGGGAGGACATTGTTTGGAGTCAAGAAACACTTCTCTGCATTTTTACAGCTGCAGGTTCTAGACCATTCAGAAGATGGGAATTCAAGTAGCTACATGGAAAAAAACACAGAGAAGCCAGGTGCCGAAAATGAATATCAGAAATATAAATGAACGCATCTCAACAGGCGGTGCCCTTGAATCATTTTAACACATTGGGGTCCATTTTTGAAAAAAACATCCTGTGTGAATGCCTCAGCATCCACATAACCATCATGAATAATCCCTGTAATGGGGCCAATGTGTTTATTTCCTTTGACAGCTCCATCTAGTGACTACAATGCTGTGTTTTCCTGATTTAGGTACTTCAGGAAAAAACTGCATTATAACGATCAGAGGAATTTAAACATATTAGAAGCAGTATGGGGATTATTCATAATAGCCGTGTGGATGTTGAGGCATTCACTCAGTATTTTTTTAATACACAGATCCCATAATATTCATACTTGACAGATGGGTACTTTTACCTAACAATATCATGATTGTGTTTAAAAAGCAAATTATACTAAAGTGAGTGAGTAGTGTACAAACATATATTTGATATAATTTTTTTTAATTAACTGTATAAAGATACCTTTTACTACTGAAGGCAAAAGCCATGTGGTTGTTATATTACATTTGCTAATTGTTCCATTTGAAAATGATGTATTCAATTCAATAAAGGTTTTATCACATAGATGAGTTGAATTTACTGCATTCATTACATTATCAGTTTTGCGGTATTTTGTATGTAAAGGTCAGTTTAGAAAAATGATCGCTCTTGCAAATACCGTTCGCTTTACAACAGCGCCAACTGTGAGCTTTTGTGATGAGTCCTTTTAGCCGAAAATGAAGCAATTTCAGGCAGTGACAAAATAATGTTTCATGGGAAACAGCAGTCATGATAAATAAATGCCTACTGTGGTTAAAGAGGAATTTCACTCTGGTCTAAAAAAAAATGTAAATAGCCACTGACTGGTAAAAAATAGATACCTGCTGGCCTATGGAATTCAATGCTGTCTTACTTGTAGCTGATTCTTCCTAGGGCTGCGGATCTCCACAGCCTCCATCTTGAATTTGGGGGCTAGCTATGACTTCATAATGATTCAAAGCTGGCTCCTCACTGCACATATGTGAGACATGCGGTGCAGGAAGACTGGTCCTGCGGCCTTCTAAGGGTGTTTGGCGTTATCCCGGAAGGCTGCGGGCAGGTGGAGGCAGGTGCAGTTCGAGGTGATATCATCCTCACCTAAGGGAAGATTAATGAAGGGTACGTGGTACGAAGCCGGAAATCACCGAAGCAGGCACCGCCACTCCACTGATCTCCACTTGCTACACTTGGCATGGGCACTGTTCAGAGAATTCTTTGCATTCTCTTAAAGAATGCAAAGCATTCCCTGATTGGATGAGGTGGAGAGCATGATGTCAACGCTTCCACCTGTCCACCTCATCCAATCAGAGAATGCTGTGCATTAATTCTCAAAGTGCTAAGCATTTTTTGAATGATGCCTGTACTTAGTATCCTACATCCTATGTTAAGAATTCAGTGGGCAGCCACTTGGCACGGGCCTGGAAACAAGTGGAGATGACTGGAGTAGTGTGTCTACTACAGTGATTTCCTGCTCCCATGGGGATCCACCAGGTACCGTACACCATATTACCAAAAGTATTTGGATGTCTGCTTTTACACGCACATGAACTTTAATGACATCCCAGTCTTAGTCTGTAGGGTTCAATATTGAGTTGGCCCACCCTTTGCAGCTATAACAGCTTCAACTCTTCTAGGAAGGCTGTCCACAAGGTTTAGGAGTGTGTCTATGGGAATGTTTGACCATTCTTCCAGAAGTGCATTTGTGAGGTCAGGCATTCATGTGGATAAGAAGGACTCGCAGTCTCCGCTCTAATTCATCCCAAAGGTGTTCTATCATATTCAGGTCAGGACTCTGTGCTGGCCAGTCAAGTTCCTCCACCCCAAACTCGCTCGTCCATGTCTTTGTGAACCTTGTTTGTGCACTTGTGCAGTCATGTTGGAACAGGAAGGGGCCATTCTCAATCTGTTCCCACAAAGTTGGGAGCATGAAATTGTCCAAAATATCTTGGTATGCTGACACCTTAAGAGTTTCTTTCACTGGAACTAAGGGGCCAAGCCCAACCCCTGAAGGACAACCCCACACCATAATCCCCCCTCCACCAAATGATTTGGACCAGTGCACAAAGCAAGGTCTATAAAGACATGGATGAGCGAGTTTGGGGTGGAGGAACTTGACTGGCCTGCACTCCTGACCTCAACCCGATAGAACACCTTTGGGATGAATTAACCACTTAAAGACCAGCCTTGTTTTGGAATTTAGGTGTTTACATGTTTAAAACAGGTTTTTCTGCTAGAAAATTACTTAGAACCCCCAAACATTATATATTGTTTTTTTTCTAACGCCCTAGAGAATAAAATGACAGTCATTGCAATACTTTTTTGCACACCGTATTTGCGCAGCGGTCTTACAAGCGCACTTTTTTTTGGAAAAAAATCACTTTTTTGAATAAAAAATAAGAAAACAGTAAAGTTAGCCCAATTCTTTTTTATATTGTGAAAGATAATGCTACCCCAAGCAAATTGATACCCAACATGTCATGCTTCAAAATTGCGCCCGCTCGTGGAATGGCGTCAAACTTTTACCCTCAAAAATCTCCATAGGTGACGTTTACAAAAATTCTACAGGTTGCATGTTTTGTGTTACAGAGGAGGTCTAGGGCTAGAATTATTGCTTTTGCTCTAATGATCGCGGCGATACCTCACATGTGTGGTTTGACCACCGTTTTCATATGCGGGCAATACTCACGTATGCGTTCGCTTCTGCGTGCGAGCTCGTCGGGACAGGCCGTTTTAAAAACATTTTTTTTTCTTATTTATTTGACTTTATTTTTTTTACACTGTTTTTTTTTTTTTAAATATTTGGGTCACTTTTATTCCTATTACAAGGAATGTAAACATTCCTTGTAATAGAAAAAAGCATGACAGGTCCTCTTAAATATGAGATCTGGGGTCAAAAAGTCCTCAGATCTCATATTTGGACTTAAATGCAATATAAAAAAAAAATGTCATTTGAAAAAATGTGGCTTTAAGATGTATCATGGAGATGCAGTATCATGGAGATGGGTGGGGGCCATCTTCCCCTCACTTGCCTCCATGCACAGCTAGGGAACGGACGCGATCGCCTCCGCCGCTGCCAACGGCTCTGGTAAGCGGTGGAGGGCACTGGATCGTGGCGGGGTGGGGCCCTCTCCCTCCACGATAAAAGTGATCTTGCGGCGAATCCGCCTCAGAGACCACTTTTATCTTGTAGCCGACCGCCGTCCGAAAACGGGGATACCGGGGTTATGGCAGCTAGCTGTTGCCATAACAACGATATCCGTCCTCAAAAAAGGGACGTACATCGGCGGTCGGCAAGTGGTTAAAGCTCAGACTGCGAGCCAAGCCTTCTCATCCAACATCAGTGCCTGACCTCACAAATGCGCTATTGGAAGAATGGTCAAACATTGCCATAGACACACTCCTAAACTCAATATTGAACCCTACGGACTAATGCTGGCCGTACACTATACGAAAAATACGCCGAAATTCCGTCATTTGGCCAGTTCGTTTGTTTTCTCGGCCAGTTAATGGGCACGAAATCGTTTTTTGAGACGAAAAAATGAAGGACAAGTTTGGAAATTTTCTGCTGAACGAACGTTAAATTGAAAGGTTAATGTGTTTCCCGTCCGAACTGTTTGCACTAGGTATATGTATAAAAAGGAACAAAAAATGGATTCATTTATGTCTACTGAACGATTTATCGGTCATTACATGATGGCACTATCGTTTGCTCTCACGGGCAAATGTTAGTTTTTCAAAAATGGGTTTGGACGATTTTTTGTTTGGTGTATGGCCCAGCATAAGACCGGGATACTATTAAAGTTTATGTGTGCGAAAAGGCAGGCGTCCCAATACATTTGGTAATATAGTGTGTATACATAACTTCATTTATCCAAGCTGGGTCAATACAACTGTCTAAAAATTGAAATATCTGGAATTTATCTACTAATCATTAGATCTATTTATCATTAGATGTACTAATGATCGCAGAGCTGTATTAATGTGTGTCTTTATTATTTGGTTAGAGTTCTGCTTTCAGTTGATGTCTTCTCTCGGAGATTCCAGGAATGAAATAAACTTCTATTTCCATAAATTTTAGTTCTGTTCAACTGCGGTCCATCCAAACCCAAAATGTTGGCTTTGGGTGAAGTTAATTTCCAAATAGTTTCTTTCACCATTACTTTCCTAGAGCACCACCGTTTTCATACTGACTTTTCCGCTTGAGGGACTTTAGCAATTATTGGGCAGGCATATTCATTTTAAAATTCCCAGGTGAGCTCTTTGGGATTAAGTGCTAATGTTTGTATTAATGAATGTAACAAGACATCTGAGCATGGTACGTGTGTCTCATGATTGGGGCTGCTTAGAGCCCATTTGCATTATCTATGACTTTTGACCCAGTTTTCATGGAGAAGGAATTTTAATGTAATTCCAGAGTCCAACTGTGATTCGAACATGTTCATTAGCATTGGCTTAAAGAATGTATTACATACTAGCAAGAATCATTTAGTATTTATTTTTTTCATTTTTAACTAACACTTGAGTGTTCTGTTTTTTTTTTTTTTTAATACATAAAATTATAGAAAGAAGAATTTTAAAATAAACTGATGGGTTTACCTTACATTATATTACCAAAAGTATTGGGACACCTGCCTTTACACGCACATGAACTTTAATGACATCCCAGTCTTAGTCCGTAGGGTTCAATATTGAGCTGGCCCTCCCTTTGCAGCTATAACAGCTTCAACTCTTCTGGGAAGGCTGTCCACAAGGTTTAGGAGTGTGTCTATGGGAAGGTTTGACTATTCTTCCAGAAGCAAATTTGTTAAGTCAGGCATTGATGTTGGACAAGAAGGCCTGGCTGTCTCCGCTCTAATTTAACCCAAAGGTGTTCTGTCGGGTTGAGGTCAGGACTCTGTGCAGGCCAGTCAAGTTCTTCCACCCCAAACTCGCTCATCCATGTCTTTATGGACCTTGCTTTGTGCACTGGTGCGCAGTTATGTTGGAACAGAAAGGGGCCATCACCAAACTATTCCCACAAAGTTGGGAGCATGAAATGGTCCAAAATGTCTTGGTATGCTGATGCCTTAAGAGTTCCCTTCACTGGAAGTAAGGGGCCAAGCCCAACCCCTGAAAAACAACCCCCACACCATAACCCCCCCTCCACCAAATGATTTGGACCAGTGCACAAAGCATGTCCATAAAGACATGGATGAGCGAGTTTGGGGTGGAGGAACTTGACTGGCCTGCACAGAGTCCTGACCTGAACCCTATAGAAAACCTTTGGGATGAATTAGAGCGGAGACTGCGAGCCAGGCCTTCTCGTTCAACATCAGTGCCTGACCTCACAAATGTGCTTCTGGAAGAATAATCAAACATTCCCATAGACACACTCCTAAACCTTGTGGACAGCCTTCCCAGAAGAGTTGAAGCTGTTATAGCTCTAGCGGTCTTGCATACACACGATCACACCAAAATACGACCGTCCAGAACGCGGTGACGTACAACACGTACGACGGGACTAGAAAAGGGAAGTTCAATAGCCAGTAGCCAACAGCTTCTGTCTTGTACTTGCTTCAGAGCATGCGTCTTTTTTGGACCGTCGGAACAGCATACAGACAAGCCGTTTTCCCGATAGGAATTGGTTCAGTCGGAAAAATTTAGAACATGTTCCATTTCTAGGTCCGTCAGAATTTTCGAAAAATAAAGTCCGATGGGGCATACACACGATCAGAATAGACGAAGAAAAGCTTCCGACTGACTTTTTCTGTCGGACATTCCGCTCGTGTGTACATGACTTTAGAGATTCCCACAACCCTAGTGTTGTTTTAAAAAAAATATATTAAAGAATAACTAAACCAAATAACAAAAATATAATATATTGCAGCTTACCAGTCATTGGATGAGGTTGCTACATTAGTTCTTTTTTTACGAATATTTTCCTCAAGTACAAAAAATATAAATGTTGGGCTTACAAGAAATGCTGTGTCTTTGTCACTTCTTGTGAGTTGAACTGGAAGCATAAAACAATGTTATCTTCCTTCTGTTAAAGTACTAATCTCCCTATGAACAAAGGTACGCGTGTTTTAAGTCCAACTTGGTTAGCAATCATGGCTCCCTCCATAGATAAAGAGGAGAATTGAGCATTGCCATCCTAGGAAGCAAAGTGTGTTATTGGCAGGATCACCTTGTGATTATAAAGGGAAAAAGACCTGAAAATAAAATTGAATGCACCACAACATCCAAGGGCTGGAAAGCTGCATCGGATATTTATTTTGATTTTTAGATACACTTTACAAAACTTCTTTCTGGCTGATTGGCCCTTCTCCTCCCATCTCAACATCTTCATACTGGCCAGTGAAACCACCATTTTATTGATTGCCAATAGGAAGATGTGTACACAGAATGAAAGTGGTTGTTAAGGCAGAAGGTGTTTTACCTTCATGCATTCTATGCATAAATGTAAAAAAGTGCAGCTCCCCCCCCCCCGCCTCCCTTTATTCTTACCTGAGCCCCCTCTTTATCCAGCGATGTGCACAGGAGCAGAGGCTCTCTCTGCTCTCTCACTCCTCATTGGCTTAGAGACAGCAGCGGGAGCCATTGGCTCCCAAGCTATCAATCACAGCCAGTAAGTGCTCTTATGGACACACAGGTCCAGGCATGGACAAGTGCCCCCATAGCAAGCAGGCTTGCTATGGGGGCACTCAGCAAGGGGGGGGAGCCAGGAGCGCCAGGGGAAGACTCAAGAAGAGGAGGATCGGGACTGCTCTGTGCAAAACCATTACACAGAGCAGATAAGTATAACATGTTTGTTTATTGTACTAGGGGGAGTACAATTGGGGGAATCAATGGTGGAGAAGGATCTGGGGATTTTGGTAGATCATATGCTCAATAATAGCATGCAATGCCAAGCTGCAGTTTCCAAAGCGAGCTCAAGAGAGAGAGATATAACATTTTGCCCCTGTACAAATCATTAGTAAGACCTCATCTGGAATTTGCAGTTCAGTTTTGGGCACCAGTTCACAAAAAAGATATCGGGGAACTGGAGAAAGTGCAGAGAAGAGCAACCAAACTGATAAGAGGTATGGAGGAGCTCAGCTATGAGGAAAGATTAGAGGAAATTAATCTATTCCCTATTGAGAAGAAGAGATTAAGGGGGATATGATCAACATGTACAAATACATAAGTGGTCCATAAAGTGAACTTGGTGTTGAGCTATTCACTTTAAGGTCATCACAGAGGACAAGGGGGCACTCTTTACATCTAGAGGAAAAAAGATTTCATCTCCAAATACAGAAAGGTTTCTTCACAGTAAGAGCTGTGAAAATGTGGAATAGACTCCCTCCAGAGGTGGTCCTGGCCAGCTCAGTAGATTGCTTTAAAAAAAGGCCTGGATTCTTTCCTAAATGTATATCATATAACTGGATACTGACATTTATAGGTACAGTTGATCCAGGGAAAATCCGATTGCCTCTTGGGGGGATCAGGAAGGAATTTTTTCCCCTGCTGGAGCAAATAGGATCAAGCTCTGCTGGGGTTCTTCGCCTTCCTCTGGATCAACTGTGGGTAATAGGATTGTGTATATAGGATTGTATTTATTTTTTTTTGGTTGAACTAGATGGACTTGTGTCTTTTTTTCAACCTGACTAACTATATAACTATATAATTAAATAGAAAAAACAAAACAAAAACAAACGTTTATTATCACTTTAAAGTAGATCTAAACCCAATCTTTAAAGCCTTATATAATGCTTAACATTTTATTGCCATTGCAAAAGTTTTTTTTAAACTTTTATTTTTTAAAACTGCAACATTCATTAAAATAATATCTGGTAGACATGTGCACAACAAAAAAATTTGTTTTGTTTCGTTTCTTTACGTTTCCGTAGATTCGTAACGATTCGTAATTTCATAATATGCGAATTTTCATATTCGGACTTGTTCCTATTTTCGTAACAGATATATTTTCGTTGATACGAAATGATTCGTAATTATAATAGTCTAATTTTCTTTGATTCGAAATTTGTAATTTTATTAGATAATAATGTAATATTTGGTACACTACTCGTAATTTAGTAATTGTTACTTTTGTGAGATTGCCTTTTTCGTTGATTCGTACTTTTGTAGGAAATAAAGAATAATAATCCTATGCTTGCTTTTCTAATAAGTCCTGTACTTACTCCAGTCCACTCCCTCAGTCACCAGACCTGACTCTGTCTCCTCCTCAACTGAATCTAAAAAGATTCAGGAATGCCGTGTGACTCACAAAAGGGATAAGCTGATTGGCTAAAGATATTAAGTAAAATACATCGCTCACTAATACACTGCCCATTCGAAAGAACGATTCAAGAACATGAAATTACGAACATACATATTAAGATACACTTACACTGTCCATTCAAAAGAACAATTCAAAAACACGAACAAACGAAATTACGAACAGACGAGGAAACGAAATTACGAACACACTAATGAAAATACGAACATACGAAATTACGAACAGACAAAGGATTGAAAATACGAAATGCGATCATGTAATACGAAAATACGAAATGTAAATCATTCGTTATAGATGTCATTTTCTTTCTTTAACTGTTTTGGAGTTTCGTATTTTCGCAAGTTTGTCTGTCCGTAAGTTCGTATTTTCTCATGTTCGTTATTTTGCTTATTCGTAATTTCGTAATTTTCGTAATTTTCGTATCTTGGTTCTTTCAGCTATTCGGATGCTCGAATTGACCCGAATGTACGAATACTAACAAATTTTTACGAAAGTCTATTCGTTACGAACCGAATCACACATGTCTAATATCTGGTGATCCTTCCGTGATGGTCACTGCTCAGGTACTTCCTGTTATAGGGTGACAACGCTCTGTCCCTGCCCCCTATTTTTGTTACTGGATTGTCACTCTGTCATATGGGCTTATGATAGAGCTTACAAGTGGTGATTTCAATACACACTATTCAGACATGTTCCACTAATGTCACCTTCTGGAAACCCGGCCTGAGAAATCGCATGCAGCCATCTTTGGATTGCATGTAGACAGGAGGTTGTTGTATGCTTTGGTTCCTAATACTGGCTCCAACATCACTGGAGGATAATCTGTAGTGATGTAGGAGCCACCAGGATGAACTATAGGAGGTGGTATGGAAGAAAACGTTTACACTCCCGGGAATGACGATTACTTGCATTTTAGGTAGGTATATATGCTCTTCTACAGATGAACTGTACACAATCATGGCCCCCCACACACCGATGTCAGTATACCAATCAATTTTATTAAAAGACAATCTAATCATAACACTTCCTGCCTTGGTCCAAGGTCTATTGCATTTCACCCTGAAGGGGACTTCACCAGAGCAATTGACCCAAACAGGAAATGTTATTTGATTGATTTCTTAGGGGGTTTTTTCGTTTCCGTTGGTGGTTGGTGTCGGGAAGTATAAAGACAGCAAAAAGACTCCCATTTCTTGGGAGCGATACATATAGTTGATCTATTGCTTCTGTAGCTGCAAAGCCTAACCAGATGTTGATGCAAGTGAGCAATGACTCCCACAATTTCAAACAATTTTAGGTGGAGACGTGTGATACAAATACAATCAAATTTTATGGGTGATCTGGAGTGCCTATGAAATACTATGCAAGATTATTTAGAGGCTGTAATCTCAAATTAGCTGAAAGTTCCACATTTGTTAGTAGAGAAGGATAGGAAGGGCATAAAAGAAAATTCCAGGTACCAGAATCTTTTGACTTGGTCTAGACACAGTCTGTGTCTTTGTCTATGATAAAAACTAGTCATTGCAGGACCCAGATGTCCCCAGTGAGCCTTCCACATAAAGAAAGGTCACTCAGCTTTGAATAGATAAGGTTTGAAGGGTATGTGTAATAGTGTCCTGCCACTCACATGAGGTAATCCCTAACCGATTGACATTTCATTTTCTAAAGCACTGAACTCTACTGCACTACAAAATAATATTTAAACCATATAAACTATACAACAAAAAATATACAACTTTACAAAATAAAATACTGTTTTCACCTTTTTCTAATCCCATGTTGCATTTTAGTGCTGCTGCTCTCCTGTAGCCACTTCCTGTCTACATGCACACTAGCAATGGATGCATGACACTTTTCAGGGCAGGTTTCCTGATGGTGACAACAATGGACCCTGCCTGAAGCCTCGTACACACCACAACCCGCTGGGTTGAACGAAAAAAAAAAAGACAGCTCAGGTTGGAGCCACTGTACTAACAATCTGCTGTTAGTACAGCAATCTCCCCTGCTGTGCTATTACGTTCTGACGGGGGCGGCCCTGACAGGGAGCCGGTCACCAGACTTTTTATCAGTCATGACCCTTCCACAGACGTCGGCCTTCTGTCGACTGGCTGCCATACACATGGGCCAAATGTGGGCCGGTTTCTATTGAACCGCCTGATGTCACCCGACATTCAGCCCGTGTGTACTAGGCTTTAGTAACATGTGATGAAATAGCAACTTGTGGTCTCCATCAGAAGCCGGTGTGATAGGATGACTACAAAGGAGTACAATTGGGAGACGGGTACAGAGAGTTGTCACCTTAAAACAGGAAGTGCCATAACAAGAATCTTCATAAAGGATCCCCAAGTATTATTTTAATGAATACTGCATATTTAAAAGTATTGAAAATAAATTTTTAAACTACATGTTAAAGCTTAGCCAGCAACATCAAGACATACAATATATACAGCAGTTTTATCCTGGGGACTTAAAGCCTTTGTTAACCAAAAAAAAAAAAAAAAATGAATCCTGCTCCTTTAAAGCATTTTATACAGTACAGTGCTTGTGCTGTGTCATTTGCCCCCCCCCCCTCCCCCGTAACACCTGAAATACCTGACTGATCCTGCCAGTTTCTGCCCTCCCCTTTTGTTAGAATATTATTCCAAATTCATAATTCGGCACTTATAGGTGTTATATTATATTCATGGCAAGCTTGCAAAACATATTTGGTTTTATGATTAATCATAATAAATAGAGTATGTGTGAATGACCTTGATCAATAGATTTGACATGATTCTTCATCTAAAGCTGAGCATTGCTGGATTTTTCTGGTGTAGCCAATTTGAGTATGACATTTAAGGTATCTTGGTATAGAATGTCATGAGAAGACAAAAATAGACACGTGTCCATGTAGCTAAAGGAATAATACATTGTGGATTATATACTGTCAAGTTAAGTTAGTTTGTAGTTCCAGTCATAATAATAAGTACTAGTATATAGTTACTTAATGTAAAGTTGGTAAAATGTGTTCATATTATGTAGATGTTTGGTTATATGACATTACATGATCAGCCCATTACTTCAAGTATGGAGTGTTACATGTGGGCTTGTCAATCCTATGCCATATATGACTCTGAATTAGAATCTTCTCTTGGATAGCATATTGCTGAAGTTAGCAGAAATGAATATGTGCCATACAAGGTTCTAAGTTGGTGTGAGGTTATGACGTTCACGTTCACATGTAACATATAAAGCCAATGCTTCCATATTGAAGGTCACACACACAGACACACAGACAGACACACACACACAGACACTAGGATAGATGACACTGACATGATCACAAGACACTTTGACAAGTTGGCACAGCTGAATGCTGCCAGAAAACTAAGAACGTCATTTCCTGCTTCTTCTTGAACCACACAAGACAGCATGGAGACAGACAGCAGCCATGAAGCACACATGCTTTCATAAGCTTATTACAACTTTATAACTTTTTATTCTATTTCATATATTTTTACCCACACTGAACTGAACTATTATATTTTTTACATTGTATTTATGATGCCAATTGTGTGACAATAAACTCACACTTGTTTTAAGTCAGTTTGGCTATCAATGCTATTTTTCCGGAAATGCCTCTGAGATACAAGAATATTAGATATTAATAATATTCTTCACCTTTGTAAACTGACCATGGTGTATCATGGCTGCTGAGCCCTGACACCGTGGTCAGTTTACGTGCCTTCGTCAGCCGCAGCTCTCCTGTCCTCCTATGTGCTCCTCTGTCCTCCTCCCCCCTCCCCTCCCTGCTTGTCTGCCCCTATGTCAGTGCCAGTCCCCTCTGATCCTGCTGCTCTCATAATTTTTTAAAATGCATATAATCCTGCTGGTTCCCTAATGACAGGCGCTCCTGTCTCTGTTTCTTTTCCAATATTTTTATTCAGAAAATTTTTGACAAATACAAAATCGACATTTTTCTTTTTTTTTGTATGAAGTATTGAAACAATTGACAAGTCATTTATAAGACGGTAACAATACAAATACCTGTGAAGTTTTACGTATCCTTATCCTTATTTTAGGTATACACAGTAAAGATCTCTACCGAAAAAAAAAATTTAAACAAAGATAGAACATAGAAAGGAGGAACCTCCTCTAGTTGGCACTCAAATGTACTTCACATGCAATGTGGGGAACCGCGGGGGGAGGTCCATCTCCCTCCGTCTCCTCCGCTTGGTGTAACCGTCTAATTTGGCCTCGAAATAGGCCCCGCGGGCAATTCCGGCTGAAAGAAAAGAAAGAGAAAGAGAATGATAGAAGGAAAAGTAGAGGATAGGGAAGGGGGGTGCACTCTGGCCCTGGAAAAAGATATTCCTGAGCCACTCCAAACTCATTATTTGGTTGAAAGATAGTTGATCCAAGGGTTCCATATTTTTTCAAACAAAGCCATTTTATCGTTTAGAATTGCAGAGAGGCGTTCATTCACCATTATCCATGACAATTTGGATTTTAGCAAGTGAAAGGGGGTCATTGGGGATTTCCAAGACTTAGCTATCACTATTCTTGCTGCTACAAATATAAAAGCTATGAGTCTCTTCATGTGTTTCGATGTCCCCTCCACTGGGCGTCCCAACAGTGCCTGTAGAGGCGACTTAATGAGGTTCATCTGAGTTAGTGAATATATGAAATTATATGTGCGAATCCAAAACCTTCGCACTTTTGGGCATGTCCACCATGTATGAAACATGGTGCCATCTGTAGTACATCCCCTAAAACACTGCGGGCCTGTCTTTGTGTTTAATTAAAAAAAGATTTATTTACTGTATTTCAGAGCGGCTCCCCGCGGTCACGTGATCAGCCGGCTCTCTCTCTCCTATCCTCCTCATGGTAGAGGAGGCAGCCGGCCGGTGACGTGATCGTGGGGAACTGCTGTGAAATCAGGTAAAGGAGGCATTTTTTTAAATTAAACACAGAGACAGGAGCGCCTGTAATTAGGGAAGCAGCAGGATTATGTACATTTGTAGGGGTGGGTTAAAGCGGCGTTCCACCCAAAAATTTTACTTCCGCTGTCCGGATTCCTCCCCCCCTCCGGTGTCACATTTGGTACCTTTCAGGGGGGAGGGGGGAGGGGGGAGCAGATACATGTCTAATACAGGTATTTGCTCCCACTTATGGTGAAAGATCGCTGCAGTATTTGCGGTGATCTATGCCATGTCCGGGCCATTCCTCCGTCCCCCCGCTGTCTTCTGGGAGACAAACAGGTCCCAGAAGACAGCAGGGACCAGTGAGATTACACAGAGTGAGTCGTGCATGCACAGTAGGGAACCAGGCTGTGGAGCCACAAGGCTTCACTTCCTGATTCCCTTACTTAAGATGCCGGCGCCTCCACCCGGGAGCTGAGGGATGGGTCGGCTTCCGGTGAGGACATCGCGGGCTCCCTGGACAGGAAGTGTCCTTATTTTAAAAGTCAGCAGCTGCAGTATTTGTAGCTGCTGACTTTTATTTCTTTTTTCAGCGGAACTCCGCTTTAACAAACACTTTAAGTCATTTGGCCATATGGCATCATTTTGTAAAGGCAAAGTTACACCAGTTACTGTATATTCCACCACCACCAGTTATATAACAGGAACCCTATGCTTCTTGTAGAATGCAAGAATAATTATCATACAGCATGGGACAAGTAACCTACCACCCTTGCATTTGTCTGCATGAAGACAAAGTGGCTAGTAGTAGTTGGGCACATTCAGGCTGACTTGTTCTGTAATGTTTTTTTTTTTTTTTTGTTGAAAAGCCAGTGGCGTGAAACACACCTCAAAAACTTCCACCTGGTGCCAAAAAAAATGCGCACACATAAAGAGTGAAACACAAAAACGTGCAACAGGTGTTCAGAGTCCTCCGCTAGGGAAAGACCTTACCCTGATCCCCCGGAGTGTTAGGCTCCAGACAGGGACTGATGTACTTGTACAATGGGTCCAACTGACCGAAACCAGGCGGACCCCCGTTTACTGGAAGGTCTGCCAAAACAGACCATCCCAAGTACAGGTGGGGCTCCCCCAAAGGGAAACCCCCAAAGGAGAGGGCGAACCAAGCCAAAAGGCCTATGTCCACCCCTTCCCAAGACTTTTAGAGTAGGCCCAAGGACCCACACCCTACTTGCCACAGTGAAAAAACGTGTACACATATCAAGCAAAAAGATACAAAAAAGTGACAAACAGGGGATTAAATAAAAAGAGTGGCAGAATAGGAAGGTGGGAGAGTGAAAATTGTGTAATACAATGGCCCGCCCCCCAGCCAGGATTAAAAATTTCCCCTGGTCCCAGCCAAAAGGCTCGGCCCAAGAGGCAGGTGTGAAAAACGTGTGTAGTGGTGAAGTGACCATGGTGCCATAAAATCAAGTGCCTAAACACAGTGACTGTACGGCACCCCTGAACTGCCACTTCAGGGGCACATTCACCACTGGCTTTTCAAAGCAACCCTAACCCACAGCCCAGACCACAGCAGCCCCCACCCCAGGCAGGAAGGCATGGAGTTCTGGAAGCTTGGTGAAAGCCCTTGCCAATAGGCTTCTTCGTCGTTCCGTCTCTCTTACCTAATTACATTCGGGAAATACTGGCCGCTCCCCCGGTGGGAGAAAGGGGAGCCAGCGTTCTCTCCCGAATAACTGTACGGAGCTAGAGCTGCCCCAATCCAGGACAGAAGGCCAGGGTCCCGACCTTCCGCAAAGACCGAATGGTTCTCCGTCCCCATCAGAAGGCTTCCCTTTCGGCTACAAACCGCTCCGGGTTACCTTCACTCAAGCAGGTTTTGCATAGCAACCGCAATCCCATCTCTATCTCGCCATAGATTAGGGACGGAAGCAAGCGCCACCTTCTGGAAACTGATAAGAACAGATACTACACTCAATCTTAGCCAAAAGGCCAAGAAGCAATTAGCAATAATCACGCCTCAGTTGAACCTCATTGGCTATGATACTGCCACTATCATGTTTTAATGCTCATCCAGCTTCCTCAGCTCTAAAGAGTTTCATGAACATACCGCAGTATTTATAGCCACATAGGTATCTCAATCGCCTTAATCCAATTACCAAAGAATGTGTCAAGGCATATGCTGCATGTCCAAGAATATGCCTGAAGGTGTGACAGCTTGTGAAACCGCCATGTTAAAATTACATAAGTATGGTGTTAAGGTGGCTGAAGGTGTGAAATGCAGTCAAATAGTTGGGGTGGAGATGACAAAATGACATTCTACTGTATATTGGTGCCTATTAGCCTATTAGCTTGACATAGATAGCCTCTTGGGAATTGTTTGACCTCTCTGTGGCCCTCACTGTCCTCAAAAAAATGTCCTTTTTCCTTAAAGTTCCCTGTCAAGTTTTTAAATTAAGGCGTATCTAAATAGAAGAATGTACATACTTACCTTTCCTGTTGCCCATGCCTCCAAACCCTTACCTGATGCTGGGAAAGCTTCACCGAACAGACACTTCCAGTAAAGTCCGCCAACAAATGTCTGATGGAGCATACACACGGTCGGACTTTCCGCCAACAAGCTCACATCCAACATCCAATCGTGTGTACGCGGCATAACTCTACCAACATGTGGAAATTGAACAACCTATGTAAATGAATGAAAACGTTATTCCCACTTTTGCAATACTTTCGGTACAGCCTTCATAGCTTGTATAAGCCAAACAGGGGCTGCTTTTTTTCATCAATCTTAGTTATCTTCACAGAAAAACTATTGCCAAACCTATTGAAATGTCCAGTAAAAATTTATGTCTCCAAACCTTTAATTTTCTTGTAATAAAACTTCACACTTAGTCCCCCTTAATGCTCAAGACATTACATCCCTGGCAATGAAAATATATCATTCTGCTGGGAACAAAGAGCATTCTCCTCTTTATTAATACCATCGCTGAGAATTTGCCTTTATTTCTGGCCGGAGACGTTGAAGAATTCTGCGAATTGCCCGTTAAGTTGTATCTGTATTTGATGACTGTATGTGATGACACACTACCTCTTCTGCGTCCCATTGTATATCTGTCTTCCTTCATTTAGGGCATTTAAAAGCTTCCTATTATTGCAAATGCATATTTCAACACACTTGCCTGCCAAAGTGGACTTTTTTCTATAAGTCTAGCTGCAGGACGCTGATAATACATGTGTAATGAGCAATAAACTTTACTGCACGGCTGTCAGATCCACTCTGGTGTGTGCTGTTTGAGATCATAGCACGCTAAGCCTTTTGTGCGAAGTACCGCCACATATCACGAGCTTCCCATTTGCTGGGGAAGAATAAAAAGTCCATAAAAAGTCCAAACTTTTGAGCTGAACTAAATTTTCTCGAAATGAGAGGCACTAATCTGAAATGAGTTGTTATGACAACTCTTTCAGTTAATTTTAGCGTTAGTTTTGTGCCTGGGGGTGCAGATATCAGAGGCCAGTGGTTTCTAAATGGCTGAATATTTGAAGAGTGCTGGCAGGAAGAAAAAAAAACTAAAAAAAAAACTTTAGTATACTGCACTCTAGAGACCCGCATAGCAAGAAATCCAAACACAGAATGAACAGGTGGCATGCAAAGTCAGAGTATTGTTCTCAGAGAAGTAATAGCTGCTCCCTTTATTACTCACTTTATACAGACTGCAGAGTCCATCCTAGCCTTCCCCTGGAAGCTTCCATTTGCTTTGGTATATTGTAAAATTGCCAGTGGCCAATAACTAATAGACATTAAAGTGGATGTAAACCCAATGTCATCCTTTCTAAACTACTGCCATAGGGGTTATCTATAAGGATATACATCCTTATATCCTGTCAGTTACCGTATGAGACCCGAAAAACTGCAGATTCTGTGGGCGGGTCTGTTGTCTGGAGCTCGGTGGGTGGAGTCATGATGTCAGTAGACTCCCCGCCCACCTCTACACTCCCCTTGTCAATATGCATTTTCTCCTGTGTATTTCTTACAGTGAACTTCTGCTATGATCTCTAACATCCAGTGAAAAGACAGGAAAGTCACCACATGACTTCAGCATGCCAAATCATGCTGAGGTGTGGAACTACCAATCCTTGCAGAGCTGCTGAAGAAAGGAGTGGGGGTGGGAATTAAAAAATAATGCATGTCTTAGGCTAGTGCATGAGATATGTAAATCACCTGTCACTCACAGCAAGGGGGAGGATTTGACAAAGTTTTTCTCTGTTTGTCAAGATTTATCTCACTGAACAATAAAAGAGGATTGCTCAGAGATGGATTAACTCTGTGTGGCGAGACTGGGCTCAAATGATAGGAAATCTTATACTCTACATGATGATATAAAAAAAAAAAAGTCGCACCGCGAAGTCGCTAAAAGTAGTACAGAAACTACTTTTGAGAATCGCAATTCGGATGGTGCTATTGCTGGCCATTGCCGCCGATTTGGTATGCGATTTGACATGTCAAATCGCATGCCAAATCGCTCCAATGTGAACCAGGGCTAAATGAAGTACAAGCAGCCACTGTACAGACAATGTTGAGAAAGACAAACAGATGTAATTGTAAAGATGTAGTGAAAGTAGAGGAGAAGAAGGAAGAGGAGCAAAGGATATGGAATGGTGGAGGATAGAATAGTAGATGTAATGGAAGAGTAGAGGATAGGAAAGGGATGAGCGGGGAGGAAAGAGAAGAGAATAGGAGAGGAAATGAGAGGATAGATGAGAAGATAGGAGAGATGAAAAGATATTAGAGAATTGAGCATAGGAGCAAGTAGAGGATAGAAAAGGAAAGAAGTAAGGAGAGAGGTGGGAGGAGGATAGAGTAAGGTATAACAGAAGAGAGAAGCTAGAGGCAAGGAGAGGAGAGTAGGAGAGAAGATGATAAGGGATAAGAGAGGAGAGAAGGAAGGAGAAGAGAGTAGCTGTCAGGGATGGGCTCTTAGCAGCTCTCTTCTCTGTGCTCAAGCTGCTCAGCTGTCAGATAATTGTCAGAACTCATTGTTTACACAGCGGCTCACCTGGTTATCATAACCTGCTTGTCAGTCCCGCCTACAGCCAGCCCCTTCTGGCTATTCAAACTGCATTGTTCATTCCTTTCCTGCCTTCGCCTTGTCAAAATATCTGGAGTTTCTCTGCTGTGAAAGACTTTGCCTGGCTGACGTCCCTTCTGGTTCCTGATCCTGGTTCTTCTGCCTCCAACTACGCTGATCTCTGGTTTCCTGATTACTGGCTTGTCTGACTACCCACATTGGCTGCCGATCCCTGGTTTATGTTTGACTACGTTTATTGATCTGTACCATTTTTTAACCATTACAATAAAAGGTGTGATTTTACTGCATTTCTGTCTCAGTCTGATTCATGGTTCCTGAAAGTAGCAGAGAAGATGATAAAGGATAAGATAGGGGTGAGGCAAGGAAATGAGAAGAGAGTAGCAGAGAATAGAGAGGCAAGGAAAAGAGAGTAGAGTATCAGAGGAGAGAGAAGCAAGAGGAAGAGAAGAGAATAGCAGAGAAGAGATAGGCAAGGGGGAGAGAAGAGAGAAGCAGAGAAGTGAGAAGGAAGGAGAAGAGAGTAGCAGACAAGAAAGAGGCAAGGAGACGATAAGAGAGTAGCAGAGAAGAGAGAGGCAAGGAGAAGAGAGTAGCAGAGAAGAGAAAGGCAAGGAGAAGAGAGTAGCAGAGAAGAGAAAGGCAATGAGAAGAGAGTAGCAAAGAAGAAAGAGGCAAGGAGAAGAGAGAGGCAAAGAGAGGAGGAGAGAGTAGCAGAGAATAGAGAGGCAAGAAGAGAAGAGAGTAGCAGGGAAGAGATAGGCAAAAAGAATAGCAGAGAAAATAGTGGCGAAGAGAAGAGAGTAGCAAATAAGAGAGAGGCAAAGAGAAGAGAGGAGAGTAACAGGGAAGAAAGAGGCAAAGAGAATAGCAGAGAGCTAAGGAGAAGAGAGTAGCATAGAAGAGAGAGGCAAGGAGAAGAGAAGAGAGTAGCAAAGATGAGAGAGGCAAGGAGAAGAGAGGAGAGTAGCAAAGAAGAGAGAGCAAAGGAGAAGAGAGTAGAAGAGAAGAGACCGGGAAGGAGAAGAGAGTAGCAGAGAAGAGACAGGGAAGGAGAAGAGAGTAGCAGAGAAGAGAGAGTGAAGGAGAAGAGAGTAGCAGAGAAGAGAGAGTGAAGGAGAAGAGAGTAGCAGAGAAGAGAAAGGCAAGGAGAAGAGAGTAGCAGAGAAGAGAAAGGCAATGAGAAGAGAGTAGCAAAGAAGAAAGAGGCAAGGAGAAGAGAGAGGAGGAGAGAGTAGCAGAGAATAGAGAGGCAAGGAGAAGAGAAGAGAGTAGCAGAGAAGAGATAGGCAAAAAGAATAGCAGGGAAAATAGAATAGAAGAAGAGAGTAGCAGACAAGAAAGAGGCAAGGAGACGATAACAGAGTAGCAGAGAAAAGAGAGGCAAGGAGAAGAGAGTAGCAGAGAAGAGAAAGGCAAGGAGAAGAAAGTAGCAGAGAAGAGAAAGACAATGAGAAGAGAGTAGCAAAGAAGAAAGAGGCAAGGAGAAGAGAGAGGAGGAGAGAGTAGCAGAGAATAGAGAGGCAAGGAGAAGAGAGTAGCAGAGAAGAGATAGGCAAAAAGAATAGCAGAGAAAAGAGAGGCGAAGAGAAGAGAGTAGCAAAGAAGAGAGAGGCAAAGAGAAGAGAGGAGAGTAACAGGGAAGAGAGAGGCAAAGAGAATAGCAGAGAGGTAAGGAGAAGAGAGTAGCAAAGAAGAGAGAGGCAAGGCAAAGAGAAGAGAGTAGCAAAGAAAAGAGAGGCAAGGACAAGAGAGGAGATTAGCACAGAAAAGAGAAGCAGAGAGAAGAGAGTAGCAAAGAAGAGAGAGGGAAGGAGAAGAGAGTAGCAGAGAAAAGACAGGGAAGGAGAAGAGAGTAGCAGAGAAGAGACAGGGAATGAGAAGAGAGTAGCAGAGAGAAGACAGGGAAGGAGAAGAGAGTAGCAGAGAAGAGACAGGGAATGAGAAGAGAGTAGCAGAGAGAAGACAGGGAAGAAGAAGAGAGTAGCAGAGAAGAGACAGGGAAGGAGAAGAGAGTAGCAGAGAAGAGAGAGTGAAGGAGAAGAGAGTAGCAGAGAAGAGACAGGGAAGGAGAAGAGAGTAGCAGAGCAGAGAGAGCGAAGGAGAAGAGAGTTGCAGAGAAGAGACAGGCAAGCAGAAGAGAGTAGCAGAGAAGAGAGAAAGCGTAGCAATGCAGTGATGCCATATGAACAGCCAGCCCTTGGTATTCTGTCTGGTTACCTATAGAATAATAGCAGCCCAGATCACCAATGCAGATACCATATCAAGCATGATAAAATACATTTTTCATCCTTTTGTGCAGAGGACACAAATAGATGAAAATGCATTTTAGTGTAAATAGTAGATACTAAGAAAAATTGAACCACCACTTAAAAGTGTAAAGAGTCAAAATAAATCACTGAGCATTGACAGATAGCAAATCCCCCAGACTGAAATATGCAAAAAGAATTTTCCTAACAGATAAGGTGTCCAATTAACTCCGTGCTTCATTCATTCTAAGGACTGTGAAAATGTTGGATTAGACACACATTAGAGGAAAAAAGAATATTTGCATGTAAACATTTTCAATAGAATTCCATTTTTTTTTCTTTTCCTCCAACTGTTCCATCTGGTCAGTTCTGCTGTGCATATCAGAGTTGTAGGAAAACATATGCATTTCATCAAGAATGAGTTTGAAGTTAACTTGTAAAAATAATTGACATTTTATTATCTGTAATAACATGATCTGACATTAATGGAGAGAAGAGGCTGCTCTTCAGATATTTTCATCTGTATTATCTTTCGCAGCCATGCCTTTTTTGTTATGTTTGAAGAGGCTCTTGCGTGCTAATCCTTTTATTTTGATAGAAGCCAATAAAATACTTTAAAAAGAAAACTTAAAGAGCGAATCCAGGCAATAAGTATTATCAGTCAGTGATCTGCTAATGCTATCGGGTAAACATTGCGACTGTTGAAAACAGAAAGTGCACTCAGTTTACTCTTCAGTTTGAGTTTTATGAAATCCAGTGGAGCCAGATTTATTGGTAGGCTTCTCACTGGGTGTTAAAGACCCTGAACTGTGAGTCATAGGACACAAATCCTAGCACGAATGCATGAACGTGGCACGGGTGGCTCATTGGCTGTCCTGTATGAACCCTTCTATGTTAGGGAAAGGGGCTCTTGACTGCATTAAAGCATGGACAGTGGTGTGGAGAGGGGTCGACCAAGCCGATTAAATAAAAATGGCTGAGGGTAGATGGACCCCATCTTTAGACTCCTGGCTCCAGTGTGGCAAGACCCCACCACCTCCCATATTAAAAAAAAAAATTGTCACAGCTTTATAGGCAAATTGTCACCTTGCTAGCTACAAGTTATCAGTATAATCCCCAGTAGTTGCTGTTCAGATGGTGCCTGTACTGAATTTAAGGTTAGGATAGGCACGATTCCTGCGTTAAAGGGATTCAGTGTTCGCAGCTCAGCTGTGACTTGCATGGTTTCTTCTCTTGAACCTTGATGTTAATGGCTTTGACTTTTCATTGAATACATGAAATGATTTACAAATAAAGCCGTGGCCTTGCCCTTTCAATAAAGAGTTTCAGTTTTTTGATTGTACAAGGAAGTTGTAAGGCTTTATGCCTATGTTTCTAAGCAGTCATGGCTACATGTGGGCATTCGCGCATTCCACACATCTCAGTGCGTTTGTGCTCATCCATGTGCACAAAATTGATCATGCTATAATAAAGGCTCAAAGGCCAAATAATCCCTGCTGAATGGCCTTTCATTTTATGTGTTCTGTGAATTATAATAACCCTTATGTCCCCCAGCTTTAGCTTGCATCCATCCTTCCATGTTTCAGTGTGTACCTTATTTAGCTATATTATGTCTCTGTAGCTGACAATGGCTTGCCCCTGGTGGTTGATCTTGCTCTGTGCATGGAGAATAGTGGGTGAGGTCACTTACTATTCCTCTGGACCAACTGTTTGATTGTGGATATTGTGTATATACGATTGTAAAAAAATATATTTTTTCCCTTTTATTAGTTGAACTAGTTGGACTTGTGTTTTTGTTCAACCAGACTAACTATGTAACATTGCTGGATGTTTGCTTACCACGAAGTGGGAACTGTCCCTGGCAAACAGGGGCCCATGGCAACCATACAGTGCCTTGAAAAAGTGTTCATACCCCTTGAAATTTTCCACATTTTGTTATGTCACAACCAAAAACGTAAATATATTTTATTGGGATTTTATGTAAAGGACCAACACAAAGTGGCACATAATTGTGAAGTGGAAGGAAAATGACAAATGGTTTCCCACATATTTTTCAAATAAATATCTGAAAAGTGTGGCATGCATTTTTATCAGCCCCCTTTACTCGGATACCCCTAACTAAAATCTAGTGGAACCAATTGCCTGCAGAAATCACCTAGTTAGTAAATAGAGTCCACCTGTGTGTAATTTAATCTCAGTATAAATACAGCTGTTCTGTGAAGAGGTTTATTAGAGAACCTTCGTGAACAAACAGCCTCTTGAAGGCCAATGAACACACCAGACAGGTCAGGGATAACGATGTAGAGAACTTTAAAGCAGGGTTAGGTTATAAAAAAATATCCCAAGCTTTGAACATCTCATAGAGGGCACTGTTCAATCCATCATCCGAAAATCGAAAGAGTATTGCACAACTGCAAACCTACCAAGACATGGCCGTCCACCTAAACTGACAGGAGAGCATACATCAGAGAAGTAGCCAAGAAGCCCATGGTAACTCTGGAGGAGCTGCAGAGATCCACAGCTCAGATGGGAGAATCTGTCAACAGGACAACTATTAGTCGTGCACTCCACAAATCTGGCCTTTATGGAAGAGTGGCAAGAAAAAAGCTATTGTTGAAAGGAAGCCATAAGACACCCCATTTGCAGTTTGCGAGAAGCCATGTGGGAGACACAGCAAACATGTGGAAGAAGGTGCTCTAGTCAGATGAGACCAAAATTGAACTTTTTGGCCTAAAAGCAAAAAGCTATGTGTGCTAGAAAACATCACCCTGAACACACCATCCCCACCGTGAACCATGGTGGTGGCAGCATCATGTTGTGGGGATGCTTTTCTTCAGCAGGGACAGGGAAGCTGGTCAGAGTTGATGGGAAGATGGATGGAGCCAAATACAGGGCAATCTTAGAAAAAAAAACTGTTAGAGTCTGCAAAAGACCTGAGACTGGGGTAGAGGTTCACCTTCCAGCAGGGCAACGACCCTAAACATACAGCCAGAGCTACATAGGAATAGTTTAAATCAAAGCATATTCATGTGTTAGAATGGCCCAGTCAAAGTGCAGACCTAAATCCAATTGACAATCTGTGGCAAGACTTGAAAATTGCTGTTCACAGGCGCTCTCCATCCAATCTGACAGAGCTTGAGCTATTTTGCAAAGAAGAATGGGAAAACATGTCACTCTCTTAGATGTTCCAAGCTTGTAGAGACATCCCCACAAAGATTTTCAGCTGTAATTGCAGTGAAAGGTGGTTCTACAAAGTATTGACTCAGGAGGGCTGAATAAAAATGCACGCCACACTTTTTTTACATTTTTACATATTTATTTGTAAAAGAATTTGAAAACCATTTGTCATTTTCCTTCCACTTCACAATTATGTGCCATTTTGTGTTAGTCTATCACAAAAAAAAATATCAGAATAAAATACATTTACATTTGGCTGTAACATGACAAAATGTGAAACATTTCAAGGGATATGAATACTTTTTCAAGGCACTGTAATGCCGTGTACACACGACCGGACTTTTTGACCGAACTGGTCCGACGGAACAAATCTTTCGGACAATTCGATCGTGTGTGGGCTTCATCAGACCTTTTCTGTCCAAAAATCTGTCGGACTTTAGAAATAGAACATGTTTCAAATCTTTCCGACGGACTCGAGTCCGATCGAAAAATCAGTTCATCTGTATGCTAGTCCAATGGATAAAAAAGGATGCAAGGGCAGCTATTGGCTACTGGCTATGAACTTCCTTATTCTAGTCGGGTCGTACGTCATCACATTCGAAACAATCGGACTTTGGTGTGATCTTGTGTAGACAAGTCCGTTTCCTTGGAACTCCATCGGAACTCCGTCAAAAAGTCCTTTGGTGTTCAGTCCAACGAAAAGTCCGGTGGTGTGTACATGGCATAAGTGGTTCTAATGCCATACTCCATTCATCTGGGTACATTCATAATTCTGCTGCTTCAGTGTGCTTTGTTCAACTTGCAGGACCGCCACAAATGTAGAGGTGCAACTGAAGGCACCTACATTGCAGCAACCTTCCACCCAGGATGGAATATGATAAGGGGTTTCATTGTAAACTGAACTGTAAACTCATTTTACATGGTTCTATGTAACCTGTCTCTAATGCTCCAAAGTGTGTAGGTAAAGCTACTTTGCGGTCAGAAAGAGGGTGACTTGCTTTTATTTTCACAAACACAGATCCATTCCAGAGCTATTCAAATGAAGAAGACAATGGACCAAAACACAACCTAACACTCAGCACTGCACTTGCTACAAACCAAGGGTAATTGTATGCAATTAGAATTGAAAAGTGTATGAAGGATTGATTTTACATAAAATAAAGGTTTGCTGCTCTGTAAGCTGTCAGCCTGTGCATATATAAAAACACTTAGAAACCGGTTGAAATTCGAGATAAATCTGTGTATACTGTATGTAAATTAATTTAAAAGATGATCCCGAAGGTATAGGCTTAGAATAAATAACCGACTGTAGCATTGCTGTAAGAAGCAAGGCTGTCTCTTGGAACGGGCTGGGAATCCGGACACTGCAATAGAAGAAGGAAAGAGGAAGGAAAGGTGCCAAACCGCCAATAGTGTAGTACGTTTATTGTATGGCAAATTAAAAAAACAGTTAAAAATGCACTCACAAATGTCACTGGAAAAGGGGCATGTAGCAAGCTCCAAGGGGGGTTGCCAGTGTGGAGTTGGATCCAGTCTAGAGCCGCTAGGATGATAAGTCTGCTGCGAGACTCCAGGGACTCAAGCTGTCAGGGGAGCTGTCAGATGCCAACAACACAGGAGCCAATCAGAAATATGTTTCGGAGGCCAGGTCCAACCTCCTTTGTCAGCACCTAAGGCTGATGTTTGTAAGTGCACATTTAACTGTATATTACATACAATATACTGCATGTGCTACTCTATTGGTGGCTTGGAGTCTCTCTTTCCCCTTTCCTTTTTCAAATGAAGACGAGACCATCATCTATGGGATACCCAAGGTAAAGGCTAAAAATCAACGTTAGAACCACCCTTTAGGTAGACTGTCTTCTAAAAAGCAAATGCAAAATTGTCATGGATCTTTAAGATACGTTTGACGCATAGTGCCATGTGAATGCTAAGGGGTAGGGCTGGACCCCATGATCACTAAGGGGTATGGCTAGAGAATGCATATTTTAATAACTGATGCCAATTTTACTTTTCACACATATTCTTTAGGCTCATATCCTGCTAGCTTTTCTAAGAGCAGTAATTAAAAAGTACTAAAAACTATACAGAGTGAATGTCACATACAGACAGCAGTAGTCAGCTCTTGAAGGGATTAATCACATGCAGCCTGTTAATTCTGGGTTTATCACTTGCCAGCAAATAGCTATATAGTGCTGTCTAGTAAACTCAGTTAAGGGCTTCTACACAATTCCTATCCCCTCCTGGAATTATTCTGGCTGTTGTCAGATGAAATCACTATTTAAACGTGCATATTCAGCTTGTCTAAACCATTTTAACATTATCTCAACTAGGGGATAAACAAGAGACCAGATTTTTTTTCAGCAATTAAATAAAATGGCTATTCTGACTTATGAGGTCTCTTGTTTTCAAGGTCAGGGATTTGTCCAAATTTTCAATTAGTTCTTTGCACAAGTTTCAGACATCTCACATAATTTTTGTCTTTTCCAACTTCACTTTAACGGCCCTCGAGCCTTGAATTTGTGTCTGTTCCAGCTCCTTGCTCATTAGCGAGTCCAGTCTGATTAGTATATAATTATAGTATTGCGTTTGTATAGCACAAAATGACCACTGGGACTATCCAGAGACCCAGTAATTATTCTGGACCTTGATACAACATAAATCTTTTCTTCACTGGATTGCGTTTTGGACTGGAGATGGAATGAGAATTAGACCTGTGAAATAATGAAAGGATGGCGGCCTTTTCTACATCTTCCATGTTTTGCAGAGGTGAACAGGGACCGAGAGCCAGTCCTTACGCATAAAGTTCATGCTCTCCTTTTTACTTTCCTGAGAACACTGAAACAAACTTCTGCAAGAATGTAAAGGCTTTCATATAGTACAAATTAACACTAGCAGAAGGTGAACTGCAATGTCTATTAATAGTCACAGAATAAGTTTGAATATTAATCTAAACTATGACTTTGCTACCTTCAATTGATGAAACTTTAAATAGTACTGCTTGATGCATTATTTCAACTTAGTTTATGATAAGTTTTAAAATGTACTTTTTTACAATAAAGCTGAACTATAGCCAGGAAAGAACATTAAAGGATATCCCTCCACTTACCCAGCTTCCAGATGTCAATGGTTGTTAAGAACGTCGGCAGGTGTAGGTATGGTCGAGTCCTTAACAACCAGTGACATCACCAACCTCATTCACCTACAAGGCCTTGTAAGCAAAGGGGTGGGGTGGTGGTGACACATCTATATATGGTCAGTGATGTCATCAGATACCCATTCCCTTGTATATAAACCCAATGACAGTTCCGGTCTATTAGCAGTGGAAGTGCTGTGTGCAGGGGCGGGTCGATATATTGATGAGTCTTTTTCTTTTGACGGTTGGCAGGTGATGATTTTTAGGACTGAAACTGAATATACAATGCTGTAATTTTTTTTTTGGGGGGGGGGGTGGTTAATAAAGGACTTGTCGAAAAATTGGGATCCCATTGAAAAACTTGTACTTATTTGACAAAGAGGGAACACCCTTGATACGCATTACCCCTCAATCCCCCCCTCCGATGGATGTAGTGCGTGGCCGCGGAGAATGACGGTAGTCTCTGTGTTAACTTAGTTTGTCATCCAGATTGGATCCCCTTTGAACCGGCTTTGGGATTATCTACTGCTGCCTCACACAGTCCCCAGATGCAATGTGCCTTAGTCCTCTACTGATCGTCTTTCTCGGTCTATAGCATCTTGAATGTAAGCATGCTATTTCATTTCGCCAAATAACTACCACAAGTTTTTTAATGGGCTCCCATGCTCCTGTTTTTCTGTCTTTATGCTAATTTTCATCTGCCCAGATCTTTGAAGGAAACTGCAGGATCCTATGACTGTCTACACACCATTTTTCACCCTGCCTTCAAGACTAGCTGATATTTTCATACATCTACACTGGGGATTGTGAGCTGATCGTCTGCTGTGTGCTATAGTGGGTTGTTTGTACGTGTGAAAAATGTGTGTGTGTTTATTTTCACTTTTTTGTGAATGAGTCAAGGTACTATGTACGCCTTACTCATACCCAAGGAGGAAACATGATATCTAAGGGCCCCTTAGCTGATATGGGCCTTTCAGGTTCCAATAAGTCCCTCACACCCCCAAAACCACCAACCCAGGGTTGTGGGGAAAAGTCCCTAATCCTAATCAACATGGGCCCCCTCCATGTTAAGAAAATATCCCCCCCATTTTCTGCATGCTCAGATTAAGGGTCCAGTATATGGGGGAACCCCGCACTATTTTATTGCACAGGAGTCCCTCACACCCCCAAAAACCACCAGCCCAGGGTTGTGGGAAAAAGTCCCTAATCCTAATCAACATGGGCCCCCTCCATGTTAAGAAAATATCCCCCCCATTTTCTGCATGCTCAGATTAAGGGTCCAGTATGTGGGGGGACCCCACACTATTTTATTGCACAGGATTCCCCCCTTAAAGTCTGTACCAGTTTTAAAGGGTCTAGTATGGATTTAGTTTTTATGCAAGATTCACCCTCAATATCTATTCCATCTTTAAGAGTCTAGTATTGATTATAGGGAGGGGGCCTCGTGTCCTTTCCTATAATGTGTATAGCAAAAGCAGCAAACTTGTTAACCAGTTCCTGTCTGGAATATAGCAGATTGGCGGTGGGGAGGGATGCTTGTGATCGCCCCTGGGGAAGTGCAGCGCCACGATCGGTAGTGAGCCGTGTCCCTAGGACACAGAACATCACCGATCAGGGTAAAGAGCCAATGAAGATGTGTCCAATCACAGCTGTTTACATGTAAACAAATGCCGGTTACCAGTTCCTCGGCACTGTCACTGTCTGAGGAAGGGAACGTTGAAACCAGCTTTCCTGTGACAGGGAACATTTACAATAATATTCGGGGCACCGATGATCATTGCCCTGATTATTATTGCAGCCCCATCAGTGCCAATCAGTGTCCATCAGTGCAGCATATCAATGCATCATATCAGTGCCCATCAGTACAGCATACCAGTGCCAATCAGTGCAGCATACCAGTGCCCATCAGTGCTGCCTTATCAGTGCCTCTTTATTAGTGCCCATTAGTGCCACCTATCAGTGCTGCCTCATCAGTGGCCATCAGTGCCACCTCATCAGTTCCCATCAATGCAGCTTATCAGTGCACATCAGTGAAGGGGAAAAATGACTTATTTGCTAAATTTTATAACAGAAACAAAGAAGTTTTTTCAAAATGTTAGGTCTTTTTTCATTTGTTTACCAAAAAATAAATAACCCAGGGGTGATTCAAAACCACCAAAAGAAAGCTCTATCTGTCCCAAAAAACTGATAAAAATTGCATATCGACATAATGTTGCATGAACGCGCAATTATCATTCAAAAAGTGCCCAGTAGGCAAGTGGTTAATCCCCTAAAATTGATACCAGACCACATCCTCCTTGATCCATGCACTTTTTTTTGCCTATCCCTTGGCTATTAGCCTTAACAATAAACTTGAGTTGACAGATTTGGCTCCCATTGGCTTCAATGATGTTTGGCCAAATTTCCAGGAACTTAACCCAGGTGTTTTTGCCTCATCCCTGGTAGGCACATGAATTTATATTTTGCCTTACAGGAAGGTGGAGTTTGGCTTTAAAAGTGTTCAAATTATTGTAATATTTTAAATAAACCTCTCACAAATCTGTACATCTCAAACTGAGCATGCAGTATAATAAAATAATTCATAAGCAGAGCTTACCTTCAGTGAAAACTCAATGTCAAAACAATTAGTAGACCCAGAGATACAGGCAGCTAAATTTATAAATCTTGACTTTCCCTGTAAAGGTCGATCTTGGCTTCACCTCTATCACTGTATGAGTCTCCCTATTGGCATTTTGATATGGTGAGTAGGGATGGGCTGAACGGACCCCTGTTCAGTTCGCACCAGAACTTTTGAACACCGCAAAAGTTCGGACCCGAATAAAGAACCCCATTGAAGTCAATGGGACCCGAATGTCAAAAATCAAAAGTGTCCATTTTGAAGGCTTATATGCAGTAATTGGCCATACAATGGTTATTGGGGTCCAGGTCCTGCCCTGGGGGGACATGTATCAATAAAAAAAAAGTTTGTGAAAAACGTAATTTTTTAATGAGCAGTGATATTTTGATTTTTAAAGTGAAAGCCTAAAAATGAAAAAATCCTTCCAATATAGTGCCTGGGGGATCCCCTTAGTATACCTGTAAAGTGGCAGATCTATACCATGTCTAGAATTTGCTGCGGCAATAATTGCATTTATAAAGCCAAAAAAATTGAAATTTTCCAGGCAAGCTGCCTTTATTTTGTCAGCAACAGCTGGGGAGCCAGTGTGTATGATGAAGCCACGATGTAGTGCACTGGGAACAAGATTAGAGATTTTTTGGATACATTCTGGTGTCACTTTGACTTTGTATAGAAGTAAAGGGTGTATAAAAATTGGTCTTTGGGTGTCGGTGGTGCCTTCTCACCGTAACCCTATAGAGGTACTCTTGATGAAAGCAAGACTTGGCCTTGCTGTAAAAAATTGCAATGATATGCACCTGTCAAACAGGTGCAGAAAAATTGGCCTTTGGGTGTCGGTGGCGCCTTCCCAACGTAACCCTATAGAGGTACTCTTGATGAAAGCAAGAATCGGACTTGCTGTAAAAAATTGCAATGATATGCACCTGTCAAACAGGTGCAGAAAAATTGGTCTTTGGGTGTTTATTGTGCCCATGAAACCTATGCCAAAAACATTCTTCCAGATGAAACGATTGAACGCCCTCAAAGCTAGGCAGCCTCGAAGTCCTGCAGAGATTCCACATCTCAAAAATACTTAATCAGTGACATCTGCATCAGGGGCTTCATAGCTGGTAATCCAGGACTTATTCATTTTTATAAAAGTCAAACGGTCCACGGAGTCTGTGCACAGACATGTTCTATGATCAGTAACGAAACCTCCTGCAGCACTGAATGCCCGTTCTGAAAGCACGCTGAATACAGGGCAGCCCAACAACTGAATAGCATACTGGGCAAGTTTTGGCCAGTGGTCTATTCTTATGACCCAGTAAATCAGGGAATTATCAGCTGGAAAGTTCTCCATCTCTGTTTTGGCCCCGAGCTAATTATCCACCATGTGATGCAGACATTCAATAAAATTCTATTTAACGTGTCCTCAAGAGATTTTATCTTCTGCACTCTTTGTGGGGACGGGTTGAGTTATGAGACCTTCCCCTTATAACGGTGGTCAAGGAGGGTTGCCATCCAGTAATCTTCCTTCTCCTTTATGCCACGAATTCTTAGGTCTTTTCGCATGCTTTGAAGCATGAGGTTGCCCATGCACCTCAAATTTGCTGAGGCTTGAAAAGCAGACTACTTGGGGTCACTCAGGATGACAGCCACGTACATCCTCCCAGCCACGTACTACTCCCAAGGGTCCCGGGGTTGGAAAGCCATTGCTTGACGCATGTCTTTCTCTTCTACGAAGCCTATGAAAGTGCCAGAATCCTCCTCCTCATCCTCCTCCCCTCTCTCCTCCTGTGTGCTCTGTGACATAGGAATGATGGTGTCTGGATAAAGTGGGCCTTGAGAGGAAAGGAAGTCCTACTCTTCCTCCTGCTGCTCTGCCTCCAATGCCCTGCCCATAATGCCCACGCAGAGTCTGCTCCAGCAGGAACACAACAGGGATTGTGTCACTGAATCATGCACTGTCACAGCTCACCATCCTTGTAGCCTCCATCAAATGGTGACAATACAGTGCATGCATCCTTAATGATCAGCCATTGGCATAGGGAAAAAAAGCCGAGGAGGCCTGAGCCTGTCGTCGTGCCGTATTCGCAAAACTACTCGTTGAAGGCCCTCTGCTGCATGTATAGCCACTGCAGCATTGAAAGAGTCGAGTTTCACCTGGTGGGCATGTTACAAATCAGGTGGTTTACGGGCAGGTGGATTTCCGCTGAATTTCATCCAACCGAGCACTAGCTGTGTATGACCACCTGAAATGGCTACAGACTCTTCTGGCCAGCTTTAGCACATCTTGCAACCCTGGGTACGTATTTAGGAAATGCTGCACCACCAAACTGGGGACATCAAACCAGGCATGGCACATGTGTCAACTTTCCCTGTCTAAGGGCAGACAGGAGGTTTGAGCCATTATCGCACACCACCATTCCTGGCTCCAACTGGCATGGTGTGAACCACCTCTGGGCCTGTCCCTGCAGAGCTGCAAGAATCTCTGCTCCGGTGTGGTTCCTGTCCCCTAAACACACCAGCTGAAGCACTGCATGGCCCCTTTTAGTCTGACTCTGGGAATAGCCCTTTGAACGCTTAGAAGGTACTTGATGTTCATAGGACAATTCTGCAGGGGAAGGCATGGAGGTGGCGGAGGAGAAGGAGGAGGAGGGGGTAGAGCTTACAGGTCTGGCATCATCAACAGCTGTATGGAGACGTGGGGGCACAACAAGCCGCAGCACCGAGCCCTGTCCTGCATCCTTTCGAGTTGCAAGCAACGATAGTATGTTGTGAACGAAATATATTGTCCCTGCCCATGCTTGCTGGACCACGTGTCAGCAGTAAGGTGGATTTTACGGTTGACTGCCTTGCCCAACAATGCCAGAACATTCCCTTCTGCGTGATGGTAGAGAGATGGAACAGACTTACGTGAAACGTAGTAGCAACTGGGAACCTGCCATTGTGGTACAGCACATTGTGCGAATTCACTGAAGGGGCAGAATCCTCCAGGCTGAAAGGCAGAAGTTGTAGAGCCAACAGCTTTGACAAGCTTGCATTTAGACGCTGGGCATGTGGGAGGCAAGGACTGTATTTTTTTTTCCGCCGCAGCAGATGGGGCAGAGAAATTTGCCGGGTACAGTCTACAGTTGGTGGTGTGCTTCTGGCAGATGCGCTGCTAGGACCTGGGACACCCTGTGCTATATGCCATCATCCCTGCTGAGAGGTAATAACTCGGTATAGCAGGGGCAGACTGAAGTGGGTAAGGAGGAGGAGGAGGAGGGACAGATTTGTGCCCCTTTTGTGTGACTTTTAGGTGCTTTTGCCAACGGGCTGAGTGGTTGGACATTAAATGCATTGTTAAGTATGTGGTACCCAAATGGTTGGTGTTTTTGCCACGTTTGATGTGCCTGAGACACAGTTTGCAGATAGCAACAGTGCGATCTGCTGCAGATGTGCTGAAAAAGGTCCAGACAGCTGAGCTTTGGGGAGTGGGCCGGGAGATAACAGCTGCAGATTGTGATGGAATAGGATAGTTGCTCTCTACTCTTTCTTGATGTCGGCCTCCTTGGGGTTGTGCCGCCTCACCTTCAGTTTCCTCCTCTGCTCTATCTGGCACCCAAGTCGCATCAGTGACCTCATCATCATCAGCTCCATCTCCTCCATCTTCATCATTACCACTGGAGACAACTTGGCAATATGCTGCGGCTTGGGAAACATGAATGCCAATTTGTCTACCAGTGTTCCTCCCTCTTTCTAGGCTCATGTTCCTGTCATCCTCAACCTCAGAACCAACATCTGAATCCAGCAATGGCTGGGCATCATCAAGGAGCAAGTGGCTGACGCTGTGGTCAAATAATTCAGCTGACTCCTCAATGGCTGATGTTGGGGCTATGGCAGGAATAGATGTGGACAAGAAGGCAGGTTTATCCACTCTGGCAACTGCAGGGGTGACACGTACCTCGTATGTGAGCCTGACGTGCAGAGGGAGACCTCTTGTACAGCCCTGGTTCCCAGATCACTGGAGTTGAGGACAGTGACCGTAGGAGCACAGTGGGGTATGAGTGCCTGGTGGATTCTCTGGAACTGGAGATGATATCCACTGGGAGACACTGGAACTGGCTGGAGTGCCGGGTGCAGGTAAGCTGGATACAAGTCAGCAGGCTGCAGGTAAGCTGGATGCAGGTCAGCAGGATGCAGGTAAGCTGGATGCAGGTCAGCAGGATGCAGGTAAGCTGGATGCAGGTCAGCAGGGTGCAGGTGAGCTGGATGCAGTTCAGCAGGCTGCAGGTAAGCTGGATGCAGGTCAGCAGGATGCAGGTAAGCTGGATGCAGGTCAGCAGGGTGCAGGTGAGCTGGATGCAGGTCAGCAGGCTGCAGGTAAGCTGGATGCAGGTCAGCAGGATGCAGGTAAGCTGGATGCAGGTCAGCAGGGTGCAGGTGAGCTGGATGCAGGTCAGCAGGCTGCAGGTAAGCTGGATGCAGGTCAGCAGGATGCAGGTAAGCTGGATGCAGGTCAGCAGGGTGCACACAGCAGGCAGAAGCAAGGTCAGACAAGCCGGTTCATACACAGTGGATCAGTTCAACAGAATCGGCAGGCAAGGAATGGTCAAGTTCAGGCTGGTTTCTGGTAACAGGAGATCAGGCAGGCAGGAAAACAGGATCAGAATCAGGGAAAGCCAAGGTTCATGATTGGAGACAGCAGCGTGGTCAGAGAGCCAGGTCAAGTGATCGGATGCAGATTACAGGAACAGGTCACAGGTGAAGCTGCAGATCAAACAGCAAGAGCTGAATGGTGGAAGCCCCTCTTAAAGGCCACTGGGCGCCAAAGCCGCGTCACTGTGCATGCGATCTCCGCGATCAGCGCACGCGCATTGGCGCACGCCTGTTCGTTACTGGGAACCTGTTGGTGGGGATGCGCCTGAGCCCTGTTGCAGGTCTGGAAGTAGTATGTCCATGACATGGGGACTGCACACTTGACAGAGGATGAGGAGGATGAGCAAGGTTTAGTAAGCCAGTCCACCACCTCCTCTGCATGCTGTGGCTGGATAGCACTGGCAAACACACTAAACAGAGGAAATGATGCCCTGCCTGAGGACTGACCGCCACGTCCACCTTTGCCTGTGGACACATTTGTTGCTGGCCCCCTTACAGTGCCAAGGGAACATCTGCCTTTCCTTGTTGTCCTCCCAGATATTATTGGGAGGGAGGGGGTGGTGCGTATAAGAAAATATAAAGAAGAAGTTGAAATCTGTATGTAGATGCACTTTAATAAAGGTAAAGAGGTGTTTGGCGCACTTTAATTTGAGTACTCACACTACACAGACACACTCCACGGATACGCTATAATCTACTGCAATAAAATGCGCCAAACATACAGTGACGCACAATACTATATGGCATTGAACTGGCAGTAACGCACACAGAACTATATGGTGTTAAACTGTCAGTAATGCACACAAAACTATATGACGTTAAACCGGCATTAACGCACAAAGAACTATATGGTGTAAAACTGGCAGTGATGCACACAGAACTATATGGCGTTAAACTGGCAGTAACGCACACAGAACTATATGGCGTTAAACTGGCAGTAATGCACACAGAATTATATGGTGTTAAATTGGCAGTAACGCACACAAAACAATATGGCATTAAACTGGGAGTAACGCACAAAACTATATGGCGTTAAACTGGCAGTAACGCACACAAAACTATATGGTGTTAAACTGGCAGTAATGCACACAGAACTATATGGCGTTAAACTGGCAGTAATGCACAAAAAATGATATGGCGTTAAACTGGCAGTAACACACATTGAACTATATGGCGTTAAACTGGCAGTAATGCACACAAAACTATATGGTGTTAACCTGGCAGTAACGCACACAGAAGTAAATGGCGTTAAACTGGCAGTAATGCACAAAACTATATGGCATTAAACTGGTAGTAATGCACACAAACTATATGGAGTTAAACTGGCAGTAATGCACACAGAACTAAGTAAATGGCGTTAAACTGGCAGTAATGCACAAAACTATATGGCATTAAACTGGTAGTAATGCACACAAACTATATGGAGTTAAACTGGCAGTAATGCACACAGAACTATATGGCATTAAACTGGCAGTAACGCGCTCAGAACTATATGGCGTTAAACTGGCAGTAATGCACACAGAAGTAAATGGCATTAAACTGGCAGTAATGCAATCAAATAGACTATATACTAATGTAAAGATTACTGACACGGTCTCACTACACTACACTGAAACTATCTGAGCTGTCCCTACTCTACACTAATGTATGTATGAATGACATGGTCTCACTAAATTACAGTGAAACTATCTGAGCTGTTCCTAATCTAGCTGCACACTATGCAAAGCTGAATGATGGGCCTCCTCACTACACTCACACTATCCCTAGACTGACACTAAACTAATATTCTACACTAACAATTTAAGCAAAATAGCACAGTATAGCACACTAACTAACTAATAGCACTGAATAGAGCCCTGTTTTATCTCTCTCCACACCAAAATCACACTGAAAATAGCTAACCATTGAAAGAATACTTTTATACTTTGGGGGGCGGGAATGAGCCAAGATTGGAAAGTCATGATGACAGTGTCCAATCATCATCACCCTGACATTGCTCTGTGCCCTGATTGGCTGAAACTTTCACTGCTTCAGCCAATCAGGGCCTGCAATGCACTGTTCAGCGCCACGATCTATTGTGGTCAGTTTGGGGGGGGGCGATCAAATGGTCGAACGACCCGTTGTTCGGATGTTCGTCGAACGTCCGAACAACGAAAGTTCAGCCCGAACTTATGCTCGGGCCGAACTGTTCGCCCATCCCTAATGGTGAACAGCCTCATTGACCAATAGGGAGGCTATGAATGAAAAGTCAAGATTTGCATACAACTTAAGCTGAATAAATCTCTAGATTTTCTGAACATCTACAAGTACAGTTTACACCAAATGAACAAACTATGCATTTTGTTTCCTCAGTTTAAATTGTCCAGATTTGTGAAAGGTTTACTTTAAAAACAGTTTCAGTGTCAGGATTGAGTTTTACCTGAAATGCCAAACTACGTAGACAGGCGCCATAATGACAGATGTCTGAGTTCAAGAGGAGCCAAATTGTTGACATGACTGAAACTATTATGTCCCACTGTAAAATCATTGGAAGATTTGAGAGGAACATTTTGAATGTTCATGGCATAGACAAGTAGTAGGAAAACAAGCTCACATGTCAGAAAACTCTACAGGTTAGGCCACATGCACATTAGGCCTTTAGCCTGTGCATGGCCAAGTCCAGCATTTTTAGCACACCCGGGAGGCAAACTTGCAATGCCCAGCCTCATTGCTATCACCCTGTCACCCAGTGTACGAGAGGCTGAAAGCTGCTGTGGCTGGACAGGACTTGGCGCTGTACCGAATGCTACTAAAGTTTAAAACTGGAACACTATAAGTCTGTGTTCAGGGCATTCATTGCTGGGCTAAACATTAGTACCATTCAATACAACATGCAGCCCAGTCCACCAGCAGCAGCTCTCAGCTTCTCATAGACTTTTAGAGGGTCAGGATGGTGCATGCTGGAATCTCAGGCACAGAGGCTTAATGCCCAGAATGCATTAGGCATTAAAGATACCATCTATATACCCATCACATTCCTTTATGAGAAAAGCCTGGAGTAAGAGCATGCTGCAAAAACAACTAGTTGGTTAACAGGTGTAGCGCTGGTAGATTTATGATCTACCAACTGATAGGTAAATTTAGTAAATTGTTCGTTAGGGGAGTTAGATTTGCCTCTGCTCCAGCTTGGCTGACGTTGCGTGTGGTTCCACTCTGAGCCGGTGGGTGTCGCTGTTACCATTGGCTAGTGTTGGAAAGACAACGTATCGAAGCGTATGGGTGCTCCTCTGTCCCGGAGGCAACTCTGTAGAGGTGGTCCTCCGAGTTGCATTCTGGGAGAGGGTATTTATGGGACAGACGCCATGTTTTGGGGTTCGTTTTCAGCCACCTGCTGGCCCTCCTGGCCGACAGGTATGGGTTAGAGTGCTACCTCGTGGTCCTCCGTTCCGGAGGCCCATGCCGCTGCGGCGCGTGGGTGGGCCCAGAAGCATGTCTGGGGCCTACTACAGCAGCCGAGGAATGGTCCTGAGCTGTCTATCCAGAGTGAAGAAGCTGGACAACCGGGAAGATCCCAGGGGAGGACCCGTCATGGAAGGATCACGCAGAGTGCTGGTCTGGAGAGGGGCCTGGTAACTCGGTTGTAGGACGTATCCTAAAGTAGTTTTACAGCATAGTACTGCCGGGTTGGCTTAGAGGTCCAAGTACTGTGTCTGACATTCACCACAAAGTTTAATACATCCTGTGGCAGAGGATTGTACGGATTTATTTCAAGCAAGACTGTGGCAGAGACTTTTGTTCGTGCTACGTACTGGCTGCTAGCCAAGTGAGAGAAGCCTATCCAGGCTTGTGTCCCACAAGGGGATTGCATCCGATTACAATATTCAACTTTAAAGGACGTTCTCAAGAATCCTAAAGAAAGGTATTTGAGCTTCCCTGTAGCTTCCCTCCTGCCTCTTTCCTGCTACTTACTTTGTTACTTGGTTCAATAAAGCATTGAAAACGTATTCAAGTGTTGGTGCTTTTATCGTCCAGAGGTAAACTCAACGAAACCCTAGACATGGTGCCAGTGAAGCAGGGGTGTCGAGAGTGAAGGTAACAAGCCCGCTTAAACCAGCAGCTCCACTGAGAGTTATTGCTACACAGGTATCAACATATGTTTCCAGTACACATTGGATCCATTTCATATAGTCCATATCATAGTGTAGTAAGTGCTAGTGCAATTTTTATGGCCACGCATGACCCAATCGTCAGGCATTTGATAAGTGTAAAGTGAGGTCAGCAGGCTTCTTTTAAAAAAAAAATAGATTCCCCCATCCACACAAGCAAGGTGGATGGAGGAATCCTCCCAGCTGTGCTATTGTATTCAGAAGTGAAGACTCCTCAGCTGTCAAAATACACTAAACAGCGATGACTCCAATGGGTCCAGACATATATTTAATATAAGACATGTGAAGTACACAAATCCAAGTGTTTCATGTGAACTGTAAAACAATCACTCTTGTGCTCCAGTCCCCCTCAACATGGCTCACTCACCAGAAGTATCCTCTTTGCCCTTCATGTGTGCCTTCAGTTGGGCTCTTAGTTCTCCCTTCCTTGACAGCCAACCCACCTCTGTCCTGTGGCCTCCTGGGGGATGTTGTCCCTCTCTTCCTCTGGGCCTGGGCTGTGTCTGTCTTTGGACATACACTTCCATGTGGTTTCCCCCCCATTAAAGGGCCACCAGACAGCCTTCAGTTTAGGGGACTATCTTGTATCAGACCCAACTAGCTGTAGTGTGGGGGTCACTGTAAAGACCAGACATTATTTCACTAGACTGATAAAGCTTGCTGGTAGTTCACCTATCACTAGACAAACACTGGACACACCTCACAAATGGGCTGGCCCATTAGATTACCCAATATGTCCCCAATCGAGCACATATTAGACACAATTACAGAAGACATTGTATTCATCAAGGTTTGACAAAAAGAGGGAGAGCCAGACCATGGCACAACATCCCCAATTTTATATCAAAAGGTTTATAGCCAGTTATCAAATAACTGATAACCAAATACAGTATGTCTATATGAAAAGGTTACAGACCAAAAAAAGAAGAAAAAAAAGCAACTGGGACTCTAAGGTGCCATTGAACCCATACAAATAAGTACACAAAGATCATTTTCTCCTTGGTAAAAGTCCCATTTTCTTCTTTTTTTGTTGGTCTTCAACCTTTTGATACAGAAAACATTATTGTTAGAGGACATACAGTGAGGAAAATAATTATTTGATCCCCTGCAGATTTTGTAAGTTTGCCCACTTACAAAGAAAGGAGGGTCTATAATTTTTTATCATAGCTGTATTTTAAATGATAGAGACAGAAGATCAACCAAAAGTAACCATAAAACAAATGCTATAAATTAAGTTGCAGTTCAGTGAGTAAAATAAATATTTGATCCCCAAGCAAAACATGACACAACAAGAACACCATTCCTACAGTCAAGCACGGAGGTGGAAACATTATGCTTTGGGGCTGTTTCTCTGATAAAAGTACAGGCTGACTTTGCTGCATTGAGGGGCCAATGGATGGGGCCATGCATTGTAAAATCTTGGATGAGAACCTTCTTCCCTCAGCCAATACACTGAAGATGGGTCATGGATGGGTCTTCCAGCATGACAATGACCCAAAACCTACCGCCAAGGCAACAAAGGAGTAGCTCAAGAAGAAGCACATTAAGATCATCATGGCCTAGCCAGTCTCCAGACCTTAATCCTATAGAAAATTTACGGAGGGAGCTGAAACTTCGAGTTGCTAAGAGGCAGCCAAGAAACCTTAGGGATTGAGAGAAGATCTGTAAAAAAAATCCCTCCTGAGATGTTTCCAAACATGGTCACCAACTAGAAGAAACTTCTTACCTCTGTGCTTGCCAACAAGGGTTTCTCCACCAAGTACTAAGTCATGTTTTGCTTGGGGATCAAATACTTATTTTACTCACTGAACTGCAACTCAGTTTATAACATATTTTTGGTTGATATGCTGTGTCTATTATTTAAAGAGGTTGTAAACCCTCACAGTTTTTCACCTCAATGCATTCTCTTGTAGTGTACCAGCCAGGGCTGTGTTTTGGCCTAGGCCAACAAGGCCTAGGCCTAGGGCGGCACTTTGCGGGGGGCGGCGAAAAGGGCCGCCCCCCCGCATGAGAGGAAGCCCCCCCCACCCGTCTTGCCGATTCCCGGCTCCCGCTGTCGCCTCCCGCACACATGCAGCCCAAGGCAGCCGGCTTTCTGTAGCGGCGCCGCGGTGTATGGGCGTGCTTGGCAGAGGGTGGGGGCGTGTACCTCACGCCCCCCCACTCTCTGCCAAGCACGCCCATACACCGTGGCGCCGCTACAGAAAGCCGGCCGCCGTGGGCTGCATGTGTGCGGGAGGCGGCATCCGGAAATCGGCAAGACAGGTGGGGGGGGGGTGTTTCTCATGCGGGGGGGGCGACGTGTGTCACTCGCTCCTCTATAATCAGCAGGTGACAGGTGGAGCCTTAAGCTCCGCCTACCCTCCCCTGCAGTGAATCTTCTCCTCGGCCCTGGGGCGGGATCTGGCTGTGACGTCAGATAGAGGAGAGAGAGGAGCATGAGGGAAACCCCCAGGACAGCAGGTATAATGATTAAATAAATTATATCAGTGTTATGGGCACTGGCAGTGGCAGCATTTGATGGGCACAGTGTTAGCATTTGATGGGCACAGTGGCTACGTTTGATGGGCACAGTGTTAGCATTTGATGGGCACAGTGGCTACGTTTGATGGGCACAGTGTTAGCATTTGATGGGCACAGTGGCTACGTTTGATGGGCACAGTGGCTGCAATTGATGGGCACAGTGGCTACGTTTGATGGGCACAGTGGCATTTGATGGGCACAGTGTTAGCATTTGATGGGCACAGTGTTAGCATTTGATGGGCACAGTGGCTACGTTTGATGGGCACAATGGCTGCGTTTGATGACACAATGGCTACATTTGATGGCACAGTGGATGCGTTTGATGGGCACAGTGGATGCGTTTGATGGGCACAGTGGCTGCGTTTGATGGGCACAGTGGCTGCAATTGATGGGCACAGTGGCTGCAATTGATGGGCACAGTGTTAGCATTTGATGGGCACAGTGTTAGCATTTGATGGGCACAGTGTTAGCATTTGATGGGCACAGTGGCTACGTTTCATGGGCACAGTGGCTACGTTTGATGGGCACAGTGGCTGCGTTTGATGGCACAATGGCTGCGTTTGATGGCACAATGGCTACATTTGATGGCACAGTGGATGCGTTTGATGGGCACAGTGGATGCGTTTGATGGGCACAGTGGCTGCGTTTGGGCACAGTGGCTGCGTTTGATGGGGCACAGTGGCTGCGTTTGATGGGGCACAGTGGCTGCAATTGATGGGCACAGTGCCTGCAATTGATGGGCACAGTGGCTGCATTTGGCACAGTGGCAGCATTTGATGGGTACAGTGGCTGCGTTTGAGGGCACAGTGGCTGCGTTTGATGGGCACAGTGGCTGCGTTTGATGGGCACAGTGGCTGCGTTTGATGGGCACAGTGGCTGGGTTTGATGGGCACAGTGGCTGCATTTGATGGGGCACAGTGGCTGCATTTGATGGGGCACAGTGGCTGCATTTGATGGCACAGTGGCTGCATTTGATGGGGCACAGTGAGGCTGCAATTGATGGGCACAGTGAGACCCCCCCCCCCATGATAGCAATAAAACTCAGCAGCTACAAATACTGTAGCTGCTGACTTTTAATATTAGGACACTTACCTGTCCCAGGGTCCAGCGATGTCGACACCTCAGCCGATTTTCGGATTGGCTCTCGGGTTTTACCACTATCATTCATGGTAAGGGAAACCGACCGGTTCCCTACTGCACATGTGCGAAGCGCGTTGCACTTTCTGAATGGCCCAGTGGAGAAAGGAGGAGGGGGGGCAAACTTCAAAGGGGACAGCACAGGCTCCCGGAAGTGGGGAAGGGTACCTGTCAGAAACAGGTACCCGTTCCCCCCTGAAAGGTGCCAAATAAGCCTAAAGAGGAAGGGGCTTGGTTTACAGATGATAGGGTGGGTCTTAAACAGGAAGGGGTGTGGCCTCAACAGGATGGGGTGGGTCGTATTTAAATTAGGGGGGTGCATGCGTTTAGTCAGGCCTAGGGCAGCACAAAACCTAAATACACCACTGGTACCAGCCCCCCAGAGCCCCCCTTTTACTTACTTGAGCCCGATCGTTCCTGCGCCGGGGACGAGCATACCAGCTCCAGCCGGTGTCTCAGGTCCTGATTTGATAGATTGATAGCAGAGCAGCCACTGGAGTCGGGAGGGGGGGGGGGGAGCTGAGTCCTGGAGAGCGCTTTTCCGACGGGGCATAATATAGCATATTTGTTTTTTTAATACAAAAGAAAAATAGGCTTTAGATATCCTATCCTTGAACATACACTTATGATAAAAATGATAGACCCTTAGTTTCTTTGTAAGTGGGCAAACTTACAAAATCTGCAGGGGATCAAATAATTATTTTCCCCACTGTAAGCTTAAAAATAATAAAAACAATTGGTTGCCCAATTAATACAGACCCACATAAATATTCTTTAAGCAGCCTTTAAACATCTTATATAGATTCAATGCTATGAAAAGAAATTAATGTATTTCTGGAATAGAAGACAATATACATTATTGATTTTCATTGAATAAGTTAAATACAATTTTCAAATAACAATGCAATAATTTATTCTATTCTATTTTATTCTACATTATACAATGATTTAAAAAACACTTGATCAAAAGCTATGAACCACTTTATGGGTGTAGCAATTTCCCTTTCTGTCAATGGAGAGTGACTGAACATTTATTAATACTTTCAGTTCTCTTTTCTTAGCCCATTCCAAATGCAGGCGGTATTTATCCACTCCAGCAAACCTGTTACGTTTCCCGGAATATGCAAAGTACAGGTTTGATATAAAGCGGACCTGAACTTTTAAAGTGAAACTTTGCAAAGCTCTAGGGAAGATTTAGAAATGCTATTTGTGCCTAATGTATTTGAAAATGTTTGTCTGTAATTCGCATGAAAATTAGCAGTGCACTTCTGGGTATGTTAGTGTGCTCAGGCACTGCTGTACCTACATTCTCCTAGGCCAGGACAAGGGGTGGGCAGGATGGGCGGCTGCCCTGGGCACTGTGGTATCATGTGTGTGTGTGTGTGTGTGTGTGTGTGTGTGTGTGTGTGTGTGTGTGTGTGAGGGGGGGTGCCCCAAAGAGATGGGGGGAGGGGATTTGTGTTGGAAAGGGGGAGGCGGAATTTGGGGGGCGGCAGGGGTAAGTATTGTTCTAGGAGGGGGGGTTGCTAAGAGTGGTGATTTAAGGGGATTTGTGTAGGAAGGGAGAATGGGGGAAGATTTTTGCTAGAAGGGGGGGATTGGTGCTGGGAGGGGGAGATTTGAAGTGGGGGGAGAAGATGTGTACTAGACGGGAACATTTTAGTGGTCGAGGATTTGTGATATATTTTTTTTGGGGTGGGCATTTAAACTGGGGGGATTTGGGAGATGGGAGGGCAGAGATTTGTGCTGGGAGGGGGGATTTCATCAGGGGGTGGGTTTGTACTTGGAGAAGGCGGAATTTATGCTAAGGGGTAAGCGTTCAGATTAGTGCTCAGTGTTTTTGTGGGGGGATTTTTGCTGACACATAATGTTCATGCATCTTGGGGGGGAACAGTTTGGCATGTTGGTCCTGGGCTCTTGTCAGAAACCCTGAAATTAGGCAGAGACAGAAGTATAGTTAAATCACACTTGTTTAATAATAAAAGTAAAAAGAACAAACGTAGTCAAAACATAGCCAAAGTTCAGTAACCGGAATGGATAGTCAACCAAGCCAGAAGTCAGGGATCAGTGTAGGATCTGGAGCCAGTAGGGATGTCAGCAAAGCAAGTCTTGAACAGGATTGCAGGAGAATGTTTCTGTGATGTTGACCAAGGCGAAGGCAGAGCTCCTCTGGACTGGATGGCTGAGCGGCCAGCTCAGAGAAGGAAGGGCTGAGCCCAGCCCTGACAGCTCTACCTGACCTTGTCCCGGCACTGCTACTACCTGTACAGCCGCAGTGTGAGATCTAAGGTACTGTGCATCTGACTGCTAGTCTTAGCAGATTTGGAGCAAGATTTGGTGATGTCACTGATGTGCAGCTTACCATTCTCCTTCCTGGAGGCTCTGATGAAAAGTCCTGCCTCTATCATTATGGCCAACTCCACACAGAGATGAAGAACAAGGCATGGTAAGTCAGTAACGGGGGAAAGATCAAACCACAAGCAATACTTGTGACTGCTCTTCTCTTCTGCCTGCCTTTTCTTTTTTCTTTTTGGCTCTTTAAAAGCTCATTTACACTTGCGTTGGCAGTTAACCACTTCCCGCCCAAGGTACGTCATGTGACGTTCTGGACTTTGAGTTGTGATATCTGAATGATGCCTACAGCTACAGGCATCATCCAGATATCATTATTTTCTGCTGTCAATTCCCTGCACCACAAAAACAATCATAGTGGCTTTTCAGCCGCTTGATCGTTTTTTAAAGCGGAGGGGGGGGGATGTTCCCCCCGCCGCCCTCTGGTGCTTCTACCGGCTCGCCCGTGCGATCGGCAAGCCGGTGAAGGAATCCGCCAATGCCAGAAGTTTGCCATAGAGATTTCTGGTGACCAGATGGTCCCCGGCAGCCTCTATGACCTTCGGGGGCCCGGGCACGACGTTATGACCTCACGTCCGGCTGGGCAGAAGTAAACATTGCGGAGTACTTGGCTGGAAAGGTTGAGATCATTGCTCCATAAGGAGGACCTGTCATGCACTATTCCTATTACAAGAGATGTTCACATTCCTTGTAAAAGGAATAAAAGTGATAAAAAAAATAAAATTTAGAGGGAGAGTGTAAAAGTAAAAAATTTCAAATAACATAAACAAAAAAAAAAATGTTTTTTTTTTAAAGCGCCCTCTACCCCACATGCTTTCACACAGAAGCAAACGCATACGTACATCGCACCCACACATGTAAACGGCATTCAAACCACGCATGTGAGGTATCACCACGAACATTAGAGCGAGCGCAATAATTCTAGCCCAAGACCTCCTCTGTAACTCTAAACAAGTAACCTGTAAAAATGTTTAAAGCGTCACCTATGGACATTTTTGAGTAGCAAAGTTTGGCGCCATTTCACGAGAATTTCAAAGCATGACATGTTAGGTATCTAGTTACTTGGCGTAAGATCATCTTTCACATTATACGAAAAACTTTTTTTTTTTAAATTCATGAAAAAAAGCGTTTGAAAAATTGCTGTGCAAATACCGTGTGACTTAAAAAGTTGCAACGAATGCCATTTTATTCCCTAGGGTGTCTGCTAAAAAAACATATATATATATGTTTGGGGATCTGAGTAATTTTCTAGAAAAAAAAAAAAAGATGATTTTTACTTAGGAGAGGAGTGCCAGAATAGGCTTGGGCGGAAAGTGGTTAAATTGATATTAAAACTGTCACAGGCACTGGCTGCAGGGACCTTTTCTTCCCACATTCTTTTTGTTATTTGTTACATTTCCCTTTTTGTTACATTTTTTGTAGAAAACAAGGAGAGAGGCACCTCTGGGTGTAGACGTTTAAAACTTTTAAGGTAAATAACTCACATTTGAGTGGAAAGTATAGGCATGTGGGTCCCAACAAGGGTAAGTCCTGGTGTAGATGGTCCTGCTATTCCCGGTCCTTCACGGGCGCTGACTGGATAGAGTCCACCGCTGTAGAGGACGAGCCGGCTCTGATGGCGGGACTCAAAACGAGGCGTGAGGCGCAAGGGGGAAGATGGAACCAGCAGATGACGGCACAGGTTATTTGACGCGTTTCTTGAGCATGCTCGCTGCGATACTACGGCAAGCCACGCTCCTTTTTCAAAGCAGATGAGTACGAGTGGGAATAGCAGGACTGTCCACACCAGGACTTACCCTTATTGGGACCCACATACCTATATTTTCCACCCAAATGTGAGTTATTTACGTACTATTAAAAGTTTTGAAAGTCTACACCCAGAGGCGCCTCTCTCCTTGTTTTTTGCAGTACCTTTGGAACTTGGTTTCTGTTTCCATATGTTGGCAGCTCTGAGTATTCCGGTCACCTTATTCTCCATATGTCATTGACCACCTATATGGACTAATATAGACTGTGTAATCCCATGACAGACTGTTTTGCTATTGGGATACTTATGATTTTATGTTTTTGCGCCTTTATTTGTGTTTACATTTTTGTAGGACTGTTTTCTGTATTTGCCCTAAAGACTATTCCGAGTTTGTCTTATTTGGAACTATACATGTCCATTGAAAGAGCTGGTCACATGGATCTCTGTTCCGTGTACTCCTATGTGAGTGCTGGGCTGTCTGGGTGCTGACTGTTGATTAGCTTACTGTTAATTAGGGGAGGGATCCTCAGCTGATTGACAACATCAGCTCTGTTGCTGTGTGCTGTGTAAAGGGGGAAGTTTCCCTTCCCTCCAATCAGCTCTCAAAGCTCTCCTCACTTAGCTCTGCAGAGTGTATTTTCAGCTCTTCGCCCCCTTTTTTTGAACTCTCACACAAGCTTTAAAAAAACTGGACATTGAAAGGGTGTACAGAAGAGTAGATTGCAGAGAAACAGGTACAATTAGGACGATTTGTTTCATCTCTGTGTATCACCTGAGGGCACTCACTTCATGTAAATAATGCATTAATGCATTCATTGAAAGGTAGAAAAGGTTTAGACATTAGCATCTGTACCCCCAACCCCCCCCCCTCCTTTTATTTACCTGAGCCCTCATTCGATCCAGCACTGTGCACGTCTGCAGCTCTTCTCTCCCCTCACTTACGGGTCTCACCGGATTTGCTGAGGCAGTGGGAGCCATTGTCTCCCGCTGCTGTGAATCAAAGTCAATGATGAGGGAGTGGGGAGTGCAGGGTCGAGTCCCGCTGTCTGTGTCAATAGTTGCAGACAGCAAGACGTGGAAGTAAGTGCTTCCTATGGGGGCACTCGCCAGAGGAGAGGAGCCAGAAGTGTCAGCGGTAAACCTGAGAAGAGGAGGTTTGGGGCCGCACCGTGCATTTCTATTGCAGAGCAGATAAGTATAAATCAGTTTTCTTACTTAAACACTTTAGCCCCGGAAGGATTTGCCCCTTAATGACCAGGCCTAAGAAAATTGACATCCTTTTTTCCCACAAATAAATCTTTCTTTTGGTGGTATTGTATCACCTCTGTAGTTTTTATTTTTTGCGCTATAAACAAACAAAGAGCGATAAAACATTTTTTTAAATTTTTGCTATAATACATATCCAAAAAAAAAAATCTAATAAAACAAATGGATTCATCAGTTTAAGCCAATGTATATTCTTCTACATATTTTTGGTTAAAAAAAATCCCAATAGGCGTATATTGATTGGTTTGTGCAAATGTTATCGCGTCTACATACTATGGGATTGATTTAGGGACTTTAAAAAAAAAAATGCAGTTACAACCAATTTCATTTCGAATGGGCAGCCAAGGCTCCACCAAAATCAAATATCTCTCATTTTTCAAATGCAGTGCACCACCACCACAAACAGCACTGTGGTGTGCTGCAGTGCAGGTACGTTGTCCACTACTGTTAGTACATTGGGGTGCTATTTAACATGAATGTCACTGCAACAAACCTCAATAAAATGCACGCTTTACCTCAAATTACCGCCGATGTGAACTGGGCTACTTGCTGACCAGGCCTTTTCTGGAACTTTTTGCTAGAAAATTACTATATTATATATATATATTTTTTTAGCAGAGACCCAAGAGAATAAAATGGTGATTGCTGCAATATTTTATGTCCCATGGTATTTGCACAGCAGTCTTTCAAATGCAATTTTTTGGGAAAAAATACACTTTAATTAATAAAAAAAAAAAGAGTAAAGTAACATCATCTTTCAATTTTTTGTATAATGTGAAAGACGATGTTAGGCTGAATAAATAGATACCCAACATGTCATGCTCTAAAATTGTGCACGCTCGTGGAATGGTGACAGGTTACCTGTTTAGAGTTATAGAGGAGGTCTTGCACTAGAATTATTGCTTGCACTCTAACGATCATGGCCATACCTCACATGTGTCGTTTGAACATCATTTACCTATGTGGGCACAACTTTTGTATGCGTTCGCTTCTGCGTGCGAGCATGGAGGGATGGGGTGCTTTAATTTTTTTTTTTCTTATTTATTTTATTCTTTATTTTTTATTTTTACACTGTCCTTTTATTATTATTTTCTTCTTTCAATATGTTTTATTTTGTTTGCAATGTAACATAACAATAAGTCAAGGTTTGGATATTCGAGTGTATGTCAATAGAGATTGTGGAGGTCACACTAGCAAAGGCTAATAAAGTATCGTGGAAACATACCAAATGCTATTAAGCTTAGTCTGATGGAAATCCTTAAAGTGGAAGGAAAAATTACGAATAATGGGGACTAAGCAAATATCTAACTTGACAGAGGAATAGTGACCAACTAAACCTCAGACTTTATCAGACTATTAATCCTGGGGGGGCATAGGATATATGGTTCTTGAGTTCGTTGTAGCATACTCAACGCTGAGAGAACTACAGGGAAGTATGAAGATAAAAATAGTGAGGAGTAGAAAAGTAGGTACCAAAGGGAAGCAGAGAGAGGAGGAATAGAAATGTTCCCATCTTACCATCCCTCAAGGACCCCCGTCTACTTCATCATGTTTAGTGTTGGTTATCGGGAGGCTCCTACATATGTGGCCCATGGTTCCCAAACTGACACAAATTTTGCCGCCGTGTCTTTCAATGAGCTTACCATTTTTTCTTGGGCCATTATCCGGGATATTTTTCTGTTTGATGCGACAAAGGATACATTATGATGTTTCCATGCTTCAGCTAGGGTGAATTTAGTTCCCAGAAGCATGAAGAAAATCATTGATTGGGTTGCTCTGGTCACCTCAACATTCATTGAGTAGGGCAATGGAGGAATTTTTGGGGATGTGGCTATCCGTTACTTTGCGTATCATACCAGAATCCCCTGATTTTTGGGCATTCCCACCAAATGTGTACCATGGACCCATATGTGTCGCAGTTCCTAAAGCATAGAGGTGAGGCTAGAGGGAACATCGTTGCCAATCTCGCTTGAATAAGACACCACCTAGTAATCAGTTTAAGGTTTGCTTCGATCAGAGCTGTTTTGCATATGTTTTTGTATGACCGGAAGATGTTCCTGTGCCACTTGTCCTCGCTCCAGCTGATCTGGGTCTCTTTTTCCCAGGTCAGCATATATGGGAGCTTGGAGCTGTCTGAGGCAAGTGACTGGTGAATTCCTGAGATGCCCCCCCCTCTGCTCAGTGGCCTGGCTGCACCATTGTTCATATGTTGTCGTGGATGGGGGCATGGGCTTGTTGCGCCAAAGTGTAGTTAAGAAGTGGGATATCTGCAGGTATCTGTAGCATTCAGATTCGGGCATCTCCAGCTTGCTTTTACAAGTGTCCAATGCGGTATAATCCTTTGTTCAGCCACCATCTAAAGGCTGGGATGTCCATTCCCGGTGGGAATTTGGGGTTATGAAAAATATGTGGTGTCATGTCTGATGACGGGGGGGGGGAGGGTGATTTTTCAGGCTATCCCAGAGGTAGATGGAGTTAGAGAGTATTGGGGACATAATTGGAGGGCGATCTTTTGTTGGGCACCAGAGGAGGAAGTCTAATGTGTGTGTTGGTACTGCCTGTCTCTCTATCTGCACCCAATCATGCTTTTCCTTGTGTGTGTAAATGATAGATAATTGTGCCAGTCTAGCCACGTGGTAATACCGTAGGAGGTTGGGAGCTCCCAGTCCTCCCTGTTTTCTTGGTCTGTAAAGCACTTTCTTGGAGAGGTGGTGACCTGAAGAGCCCCAAATGAATTGTATCAGTTTATTTTGAAATGTTTTCAGGTGATCTTTTTTGATTGGGATCGGTAGAGATTGAAACAGATAAAGCAGACAAGAAAGGTCATGGAGACCCCAGTTTTTTAGGTCTGCGCTAAGTTTATAATACATGGGTGGGAAGTTGGCCGAGTATAGTAGCTCCACCGTCGTGGGAAGTTCAAATCCCAGGTATCTGATGGTGGAGCTACTCCACTTGAATTGGAAGGAGCCTTTGAGGTTTTCTGCAGGGGGGTACATTCACGTTCAAAATGTGGGATTTAGAGAGGTTAACTGTCAGGCCAAGGCCCTGGAGAATTGGTCCAGCAGTTTACAGATATTTGGGAGAGAGGTGGTTGGTGACGTTATGAAGAGCAATAGATCATCTGCAAATAGAGCGCATTTGTGTGTTTGTGGGCCACATGACACCCCTTGTATATCCGTGTTGTTGCGAATGGCACTTGCCAGGGTTTCTATGGCTATCGCGAATATAAGGGGTGACAGGGGGCATCCTTGTCTGGTCCCTCTGGCTATTTTTATGTTGTCAGAGTAATAACCCTGCAGTCTTATTCTTGTTACTGGGTTGGAATATAATGCTGCCATTAAGCCCATAAAATTCTGACCAAAACCCCAGCATTGCAAAATGGAGAACAAGTATGGCCAGGAGACCGAGCCAAACGTCTTTGGAGGTCGAGTGAAATGAGCATCCCTTCCTGGCGTGTCCCCTGGTTCTATCCCGATTTTCCCGATTGGAAATAATATCAGTCCCTCTTCGAATTTGGTCTGGGCCCTGTCTGCCTGGGATAAATCCCACTTGAACCTTGTGAATATATAGGCTTATAAAGGAGGCTATGCGGTCCGCAAGGATTTTTTTGCTCGAAATTTCATATTGTTATTTATTAGAGATATGGGCCTATAGTTTTCTACCTCTCCTTGGTCCTTATGTGGTTTAAGTATTACGGTTATGTAGGTGTCTATCTAGGGGTTGTTTTAGTGTTAAAGAAGTGTGTGAGAGGCTGGGCTAGAGTCTGAGGGAACGTTTTATAGTAGGGTATGGAAAATCCATCTGGTCCAGGGGCGGAGCCTCTTTTTAGATGTTTGATGACATCTAGCACTTCCTCTGCTGTAATCGGGGACTCTAGGATGTCGCGGTGTCTGGGTTCTAACTTCGGGATTGGAAGTGAGTCCAAGAAAGAGTTCAAGTAGGACTCATCATCATTGTTACCTGCGCTGTATAATTTCTCATAGAAACAATGAAAGGTTTCCATAATGCGTTGTGGGTTTGATGTGTGATGTTTGCCCGTGGGTAGGTTTCGCTGTCTGGTTTGGGGTGTCAGTTTGGCCGTTAGCATAGAGCCAATTGTGTCCCTCTGGTGGTAGAATTTAGCTCCACTCAAGCGGATATGTTTTTCAGCTTTGGATGTAAGGGCAAGGTTTAGGGATAGGCGTGATGCGTCTAGTTTGTCCATGTGGACCTGTTTGGCGTCTTATTTGCAAAGATTGCGCAAACAATTAAGTTCTGTTTCTAGTCTTTTTATATCAATCATGTGTTCTTTTTCACCTGGGTGGATAGTTGGATCACTTTGCTGCGAATGGTGGCCTTGTGAGCGGCCCAAAGGGTTTTCTGCCAATACCTCTGCTGTTGTGTTGAAGTGGAAATATTCCTTAATGGCCTTCTCAATTTCTGAGGCCCTTAATGGGTCGCTGAGTAGGGATATGTTTAGTCTCCACTGAAGGAGGTTGGGCCAGCTGGAGCTTCTTTTCAGGGAGAGGAGAAGGATGAAGTGATCGGACCAAGCCATGTCCCTTATGGATGACTTGATCATGTCTGGGGTTTTAGATGTGGAAATAAAGATGTGATCAATCCTAGCGTAGGATTGATGTGGGTGGGAATAGTGTGTGTAATTCCTTCAATTCAATCTAGCTATTTTAAGGCTCCTTTTGGGCGGGCAAATGAGCTGGAAACCTGGGGGTCTATTTTTTTTCTAGTCCCTGATCGAGGGCGGTGTTGGAATCCCCCCATAAATGACAGTCCCGCTTACCATAGGGGCCAGTGTTTTAAGCATAGCCTGAAAGAATGTTGCTTGGCCCTGATTGGGTGCATAATAGGAGACAAACGAGTATAGTTAGTTGTCTACTGTGTCCTTTATGAGGATGAACCTGCCCTCTGGGTCCCTGTGTTCTAGTTGTGGTGTGAACTTGCAGTTCTTGGATATTAGGATCGCCACTCCTTTGGTTTTGTCCTCAGCATTGGCTAAGAAAAACACCGGAAATTTGGCATGTAGAAAGGATTAAACCGCTTTGGAAAGTGGGTCTCCTGTAGGAGTAGGACTACGTCAATTTTTTGGGAATGCATGAACTGTAAGATTTTTCGGTGCTTGACCGGGGAGTTCATCCCTTGCATGTTGTGTGAAGCAACCCACAGGTAAGGAGAGGGTATATTGTTATCAGCCATTGAGCAGGGGTGGAAGGCCCTCTGTCGTTATCTTGTCACCTACATCACAGACGTTGGTGGATCTCATCTGGTATCCATTTCAGCAAGGATTGTGCTCCCTGGTCTGAGCAGCATGAGCAGGAGGGTCCCAAAGGCTGGCAAAATGGGAAGAGAAGAGAAAATTATGAGAGGAAAGTAGAAGGAGAAGAGACAAGAGAGGAGGGGAAGAGCCCTCTAGAGGCTCAGATGGACAGAAGTAGTACATTGAGTTGCTGTCCGTGTAATATACAGTGGATTCAGCCTCTACTTGAGAGGTTGAGGTCCTACCGAATGGCCTAGGAAAAACCAAAACCATTGGATAGGTGGGGTGCGACATCGTATCACCCCGGCAGAGGCACACCAAAAGATATAACTGTAGAAATGTTAAAGACTAAAACTCCGACTACCACTCATTCAATGCAGTAGGTAGACTACGTTGGACATGTGTGGTGGTGACTAGGGGCGACAAGGGGGCGGGAAAGGAGTGCTATGGGAGCATAGTAGGTAAGTTAGGGGGGAGGGGGTTGGGTTATTCGGGGGGGGGGTTCTAGAGGGAAGGCCCAGAGTCAATAGTATAAGAGTGTGGGTGAGTTCCCGGGGTTGAGTCCCGCCACAAGAAATGTGGTCCTTTGTCTTTGGAATCCTGGATGGGATCAGGTTTACTATATAGGGAGTCTTTGGTTCATAGTTGCATTGATGAGTTATTGGAAAAAAATCAAAAACAGTAATAATCTGTTCAAACTGGTAAATCTTGTGAAGAGATGAATAACTTGAAGTAAGATTGTGGTGGTGCTTCGGAAAGGGACATTGTGCATCATAGCCTCGAACAGAGCCTGAGCAGGCCTGAAAATAAGGATGAGTGTGCAGTCAGTCCTCTTGTGGAATCAGGGGGGTCTACCTTCCTTGGAACGCTTGAAGTTGGATTTGTTCCATACCGGTGAGATGGAGCAGGAGGGTGTTTGTCGTTTCATGGTTCCCAAGTGGAGATTCGCTGGGGTTTGTGGCGGGCCCAATGAGATAAATTTCAGACCCAGTAGAAGTTTCTCTCCTTCCTGGAGATTAGAGAAGGAGTATGTCTTGGATTTGAAGGTAAACTGGAGGGCAAATGGGAATGTCCACCAATATTTAATTTCTTTGTGTGAAAGGACCTCTAGTAGGGTTTTAGAGACCTTTTTTGGATGGTCAATAGGGAGATGTCTGCGAAGATTTAGATTGCGTGATTTTGGCATAGGAGAGGTGTTTGCTTGCGGGATCTTTTCATGACCTCTTCTTTTATTGTGTAATAATGAGGCTTCACCACGATGTCTTTAGGAGCTCCGTCTTTTCTTGGGGGTCCAAGGGCCCTGTATGCTCTGTCCAGATCCAGTTTATGCGGGGGGGGGATGTCTGGAATAAGGCCCTTGATGAGGTCTTGTACTGCTGCCGTTATGTCGGTGACTGACTCCGGGAGCCTCCTTATCCTCCGTGAATGATTTTCAAGATCGTCAATTTTGGACAGGGCTTCTTCCAGTTGTTCCTGCAAGATCTGAATGTGGTCTGAGTTTTGATTGGTCCTGGCAGCTGTGTCTTCCAGCTTGTGTTCCATGACCTCCATCCTGTCTCATAGTCTCTGAAAGTCTGCCTTTATGTCCCCGGTAATTTTAGCTGCTGTGGTTGTTGCCCCCTGTCCAGCAGTTCTGACAGTTTGTTAAAAAGATCAGCTGTGTTGATAAGGGTTTCTGAACTCCGTAGTGGTAGAGGAGGGTGCCCCATCATGTACTCACTGTTAGTTCTGGAGGTATCAACATGGAGCCATAAGCTGATTCCTCAGTGAGCTCCTCCTCTATGTCAGCTCCGGGGTATGCTGTGGAATGTGCTACGGCCGCCATCTTGAATTCAAGCGGCTCTGTGATCAGGCTGAATCGCGGCCGTAGGTCACGTTTGGCCAAGCGCCTAGGCATGAATCTGCTCCCGGGTGGTTCCACTAGCTGGTGGTGTGGTCTGGAGACGTCCCGGTGTACGCAGTCGGGTGCTATGTGTGCCGTTAGGCTGGGGTGATGTGGAGCTCCATGCTCAAGTGACCATCTTGGAGTCCTCCATGCATGCGCACTTTTTTTTTAATCACTTTTATTCCTATTACAAGCAATGTAAACATCCCTTGCAATAGAAATAAGCATGACAGGTCCTCTTTTTTGAGAGATCTGGGGTCAAAAAGACCCCAGATATCTTCTTTACCTTTAAAAGCAAAATAATTTATTTTTTTTTGGCACTTTGACTTTACAAAAAAAAATCTCTTTAAGCCTGAGAACCTGAAGTGACATCGGTGGTTGCTTTGGTCCTCCAAGGGCATAGAGCCGAGTGGGGGCCATCTTGCCCTCACTTGACTTCCTGCCTAACCAACCAATGGACCAGATTGATTTCGGGTTTACCAACGGTACCCGGTAAACCCAGAAACTACTAGAGAGTGACAGGAGGGAGGGGGCACCTCTCCCGCCACCTCTAAAATCCTTTATTTTTTTATTTTTACACTGTCCATTTATTAGTTTTTTTAGCACTGTTATTCCTAGTAGAAGGAATGTAAACATCCCTTGTAATAGAAATAAGCATGACAGGTCCTCTTTATTGAGAGATCTGGGGTCAAAAGACCCCAAATATTTTATTTACCTTTAAAAGAAAAATACATTTTTTTTTACACTTTGACTTTAAAAAAAAAGAAATCTCTTTAATAGGGATGAGCTTCGTGTTCGAGTCGAACCCATGTTCGACTCGAACATCGGCTGTTCGCCCGTTCGCCGAATTGCGAACGATATGGGCCGTTCGCGCCAAATTCGTGTGGCGCGTCACGGCCCATAATTCACTGCGGCATGGCAGTGCATTGCTTGCTGATGATTGGCCAAGCATGCACTATGACCCGCATGCTTGGCCAATCACAGCGCCGCCTGAACAGAGAGCCATAATTGGCCAAAGCCAAGGAGGCTTTGGCCAATTATGGCTCAGGGGATTTAGTACACGCCCCACACTATATAAGGCCGCCTGCACGGCGGCCCTGTGTAGTGTGTGTTCCGACGTTCATTGAGAGAGAGAGAGAGACAGACAGTGTCATTTGATTTGAGTTAGATAGATTAGGCAGAACAGTCAGTCAGTTAGCTGCACTTACAGTGTATTGTGTATATATATGCATCCCAGGTGTTGCATATATATATATACACTGTATTCAGTTTAGCTAGATCCGTTCCTGTTATCTTCTAGACTATTTACATTTAGTGCAGTGCGTCCTGCTCACAGTGTTCAGCTAGATCCGTTCCTGTTATCTTCCTACTGACAGGCAGGCTTGTCTGGTTACAGTATATAAAGCTACCTGAAGAAAATTACTGGTGTTCTATTTGATCCTATTAGTACCACGGTCAGGCAGCTAGACTATTTACATTTAGTACAGTGCGTCCTGCTCACAGTGTTCAGCTAGATCCGTTCCTGTTATCTTCCTACTGACAGGGAGGCTTGTCTGGTTACAGTATATAAAGCTACCTGAAGAAAATTACTGGTGTTCTATTTGATCCTATTAGTACCATGGTCAGGCAGCTAGACTATTTACATTTAGTACAGTGCGTCCTGCTCACAGTGTTCAGCTAGATCCGTTCCTGTTATCTTCCTACTGACAGGCAGGCTTGTCTGGTTACAGTATATAAAGCTACCTGAAGAAAATTACTGGTGTTCTATTTGATCCTATTAGTACCACGGTCAGGCAGCTAGACTATTTACATTTAGTACAGTGCGTCCTGCTCACAGTGTTCAGCTAGATCCGTTCCTGTTATCTTCCTACTGACAGGCAGGCTTGTCTGGTTACAGTATATAAAGCTACCTGAAGAAAATTACTGGTGTTCTATTTGATCCTATTAGTACCACGGTCAGGCAGCTAGACTATTTACATTTAGTACAGTGCGTCCTGCTCACAGTGTTCAGCTAGATCCGTTCCTGTTATCTTCCTACTGACAGGCAGGCTTGTCTGGTTACAGTATATAAAGCTACCTGAAGAAAATTACTGGTGTTCTATCCCAGCTTAGTGCAGCTACAGGCCATTAGTATGTCTGGAAGGCCAAGAAGGAGAGGCAGACAGTCACAAGCCAATAAGAGAGGGCAAGCAGGCTCTGTGTCTAGTGCTGGTCGTGGAGACGGTGCATCCTCATCAGCACGTGGCCATGGGACACGCTGGGCCTTTTTTTCGGCAGCTGGCCGTGTTGAGCCGCAACATGCGGAAGACTTGGTCGAGTGGATGACCAAGCCGTCCTCATCCTCCTCATCCTCTCTCACCCATGCCCAGGGTGCTTTGTCTGGCAAAGCAGCGGCCTCTTCCCTCAGCTCAATGTCATCAGTGACTCCTTCCCTAGCTCCACCATGTCCTCATGAGGATTCCCTCGAACTGTTTGACCACAGTGTTGGGTACATGCTCCAGGAGGATGCCCAGCGTTTGGAAGGCTCTGATGATGATACTGAGCTCGATGAAGGCAGTAACATGAGCACGGACAGAGGGGGAGCCCAAGAAGGACAGCAATCTGGCAGTCATGCTCCCCCTGCTGCAGCATACTGCCAGGTTTGCTCCAGTGATGAGGAGGGAGGGGATGATGAGGTCACTGACTCAACGTGGGTGCCTGATAGGAGAGAGGAGGAGGAGGAGGAGGAGGAGGCGGCACATCACCAACGAGGCAGGATGCCCTCCATGGGCCAGCCTAAGGGCAGCAAATTGACTGCATCACACCCCAAAGCTCCACATGTGCAGGGCGCTGCAGTCTCTGCGCGTTATTCAAAAAGTTCTTTGGTGTGGGCCTTTTTTGAGACGAGTGCATCAGATCGCACCGCTGCTATTTGCAACATATGTCTCAAGCGTATCTCACGTGGCCAAAACATCTCCCGCTTGGGTACCACATGCTTGACCAGACATATGTTGACCTGCCATGCAGTTCGTTGGCAAGCGTATCTAAAAGACCCACACCAAAGAACAAAGAGGATCTCTCCTTGCTCCTCATCAGCTGAGATTTCCAACCCCACTAGACCTCCAGTCCTCTCTGAGACCTGCAGTGAGAGGAATGAAGGTGTAGAATTAGGTGTGTCACAGCCAAGTACTTGTGGGAAATCTGCTTTTGGTACACCGACGTCAGATTGTACCAGGCAAATTTCCCTGCCCCAGCTGCTGCACCGCCGAAAGAAGTTTGCTCCCAGCCATCCACATGCCCAGCGGTTGAATGCTAGCTTGGCAAAATTGCTAGCACTTCAACTGCTGCCTTTTCAGTTGGTAGACTCTGCCCCCTTCCGTGAGTTTGTGGAATGTGCGGTTCCTCAGTGGCAGGTACCCAAACGCCACTTTTTCTCACGGAAGGCGATTCCGGCTCTCTACCGGCATGTGGAAGGCAATGTCCATGCCTCGCTGGACAGGGCGGTCAGCGGTAAGGTGCATATTACCGCTGACTCATGGTCCAGCAGGCATGGACAGGGACGTTACCTAAGTTTCACGGCGCATTGGGTGACTCTGCTGGCAGCTGGGAAGGATGCAGGACAAGGTGCAGTAGTGTTGGAGGTTGTTCCGCCACCACGCCTCCAAAATGCTGATTGTGACACACCTCTCTCCTCCACCCCCTCCTCTTCTTCTTCCTCCATGGCCTCTTCCTCGGAACCAGCGGTGCTCCGCAGTCGTTCAAGGGGCTACGCAAGTACGCAGGCCAAAAGATGCCATGCGGTGCTTGAGCTGGTGTGCTTGGGGGACAGGAGCCACACTGGGGCAGAGGTTCTGTCAGCTCTGCAGGGGCAGGTTCAGAGGTGGTTGACGCCACGCCAACTTAAGGCAGGAATGGTGGTTTGCGACAATGGCACCAACCTCCTCTCTGCCCTCCGACAGGGACAAATGACCCATGTGCCCTGTTTGGCTCACGTCCTTAACTTGGTGGTGCAGCGGTTCTTGGGCAGGTACCCGGGCTTACAGGATGTCCTGAGGCAGGCCAGGAAAGTCTGTGTGCATTTCCGCCGGTCATATAATGCCAGTGCTCGGCTGACGGACCTCCAAAAGGAGTTTAACCTGCCCAAGAACCGCCTAATCTGTGACATGCCCACCAGGTGGAACTCAACGTTGGCCATGCTGCAGCGGCTGCACACGCAGCAGAGGGCCATCAATGAGTACCTGTGCGACTATGGCACCAGGACAGGGTCAGGGGAGCTTGGTTTTTTTTCCCCACGCCAGTGGGCCATGATCAGGGATGCATGCACTGTCCTGTCACCATTCGAGAAGGCCACGAGGATGGTGAGCAGTGACAGTGCATGCATCAGTGACACTGTCCCCCTTGTCCACCTGTTGGAGCACACGCTGCGTGGAATAATGGACAGGGCACTTGAGGCAGAACAGAGGCAGGAAGAGGAGGACTTCCTTAGCTCTCAAGGCCCCCTTTATCCAGACAGTGTTCCTGCATGCCCGCCGATCACACAGGAAGAGGACGAGGAGGAGGAGGAGGAGGAGGAAGATTGTGTCAGTATGGAGGTGGAGCCTGGCACTCAGCATCAGCAGCAGTCTTTAAGGGATCAGTCCCAAGAAACACATGGACTTGTACGTGGCTGGGAGGAGGTGGCTGCGGACGTTGTCGTCCTTAGTGACCCAGAGGACTCCGGACCGAATGCCTCAGCAAACCTACGCTGCATGGCCTCCCTGATCCTGCAAAGCCTGCGTAAGGATCCTCGTATTCGTGGTATCAAGGAGAAGGACCAATACTGGCTGGCAACCCTCCTTGATCCACGTTACAAGGGTAAGGTTGCGGACCTTATCTTGCCATCGCAGAGGGAGCAGAGGATGAATCATCTTCGGGAGGCCTTGCAGAAAGGTCTGTGCAATGCGTTCCCAGAGACTGGGAGGTTACAAACTCCTGTTTCTGGACAACGTGTTGCTGAGGCTTCGGTCAGTCAAAGAAGGAGCGGTGGAGAAGGTGGCCGTCTGACCGATGCGTTCAGACAATTTTTTGGTCCGCAGCCCCAAGGTATGATCGGTTCCAGCAACCATCGCCAGCGTCTGTTTTACATGGTGCAGGAATACCTAGGGGCAAGATCAGACTTGGACACCTTTCCCACCGAAAATCCTCTGGGTTACTGGGTCTTGAGGATGGATCACTGGCCAGAGCTTGCACAGTATGCAATTGAGCTACTGGCCTGTCCTGCATCCAGCGTTCTTTCGGAACGCACATTCAGTGCTGCTGGAGGCGTGGTAACCGATCACAGGGTGCGTCTGTCCACCGACTCGGTCGATCGGCTGACCTTCATAAAAATGAATGAGTCTTGGATCACCACCAGCTACCAAGCACCTGATGCTGATGTAACCGAATAATTTTTTTTGAAATCTCAGATCCCTTCAAAGACTGCCTATGCTGATGCTGAGTGACTATCCCTGAGTAATTATCCTCTTCCTCCTCAATCATCACGCTGATAGCTTGTAAGAACATTTTTGGTTCTGGGCGCCACCACCAGTGCCTAAGGCACAATTTTTCAGCCCCTGTTTAACAGGGGCGTGTTAATTACAATTTTTGATGTAATACTTTGCAGCAGGGCTCGTTCCTGCATTCCAACTAGAGTGTCTGTGAGGGGTTGCAGTGTTGTGGCACCAGCACCAGTGCCTAAGGCCCAATTTTTCTGCCCCTGTCTAACAGGGGCGTGTAATTACAATTTTTGATGCAATACTTTGCAGCAGGGCTCGTTCCTGCGTTCCAACTAGAGTGTCTGTGAGGGGTTGCAGTGTTGTGGCACCAGCACCAGTGCCTAAGGCCCAATTTTTCTGCCCCTGTCTAACAGGGGCGTGTAATTACAATTTTTGATGCAATACTTTGCAGCAGGGCTCGTTCCTGCGTTCCAACTAGAGTGTCTGTGAGGGGTTGCAGTGTTGTGGCACCAGCACCAGTGCCTAAGGCCCAATTTTTCTGCCCCTGTCTAACAGGGGCGTGTAATTACAATTTTTGATGCAATACTTTGCAGCAGGGCTCGTTCCTGCGTTCCAACTAGAGTGTCTGTGAGGGGTTGCAGTGTTGTGGCACCAGCACCAGTGCCTAAGGCCCAATTTTTCTGCCCCTGTCTAACAGGGGCGTGTAATTACAATTTTTGATGCAATACTTTGCAGCAGGGCTCGTTCCTGCGTTCCAACTAGAGTGTCTGTAAGGGGTTGCAGTGTTGTGGCACCAGCACCAGTGCCTAAGGCCTAATTTTTCAGCTCCTGTTCAACAGGGGCATGTAATTACAATTCTTGATCTAATATTTCACAGCAGGGCCCTGTGAGGGCTTACAGTGTTGTGGCCACAGCAACACCTAAGGCCCAAATTTCTGCTGAGTATATAGGGCAGGACCCTACTTTCAAACATCTAACTTACAAACGACTCCTACTTGCAAACGGAAGGAGACAACAGGAAGTGAGATGAAATCTACCCCTAGGAAGGGAAATTCTCTCCTGTAAGAGTTAATATGGGAAAACAATTTCTCCTTTCCACTGATGCTTTCCAATCCTTGTTCCACAAAAAACCCAAATTTTCAAAAAACATTTTTCATTGGGACAAAAAGTGAGGTGAAATCTTCTGAAGAGGAGGAAAGACAGCAAAACAAATGTCACAGGGGTGATAACCCTTCCCTATGTTTTCCAAAAAGCTTAAAAAAGATTTTTTGGCTGGAGCTAAACGCTTTAAAAATTTACCCGTTCAAAATTACAAAGAGATTCTACTTAACAACAAACCTACAGTCCCTGTCTTGTTTGCACCGCCTGTATACTGCTGTTCAGAGTATATAGGGCCTTTCCTTATTTTAATTTGGGTGCGGGGTTCCCCTTAATATCCATACAAGACCCAAAGGGCCTGGTAATGGACTGGGGGGTACCCATGCCGTTTGTCTCACTGATTTTCATCCATATTGCCATGACCCGACATGACATTAAACCCGCAAGCAGTTTTAAATGAGATTTTTTCCTTTAAAAATGACATTTGGTGCAGGGACTGTTCTAAACACGGGAAACACGAGCCACTTTACAGGCCTACTATAGACACACCCCAGGTACGATATTTAAAGGAATATTTCACTTTTTTTTTTTTACTTTAAGCATCATTAAAATCATTGCTCCCGTTTTTAAAAGTTTTTTTTGCATTGATACATGTCCCCTGGGGTAGGACCCGGGTCCCCAAAACCTTTTTAGGACAATACCATGCAAATTAGCCTTTAAAATGAGCACTTTTGATTTCGAACGTTCGAGTCCCATAGACGTCAATGGGGTTCTAACATTCGTGCGAACTTTCGGTCCATTCGCAGGTTCTGGTGCGAACCGAACCAGGGGGTGTTCGGCTCATCCCTACTCTTTAAGCCTGAGAACCTGAAGTGACGTTGGAGGTCGTTTCGGTCCTCCAAGGTCATAGAGCTGAGTGGGGGGCCTATCCAACCAATGGACCAGATTGCTTCTGGGTTTACCAACAGCTCTGGTGAACCCAGAAAGACCAGAAAGTGGTGGGAGGGAGGGGGCACCTCTCCCGCCGCCTCTAAAAGTGATCCTGTGGCGAATCAGCCGCCAGGATCACTTCTAGCAGATGCCAAATCACCCATTATGCTGGAATTTAACGTCATAGCAATGATGTATATATACTGTGGGTGGTCGGCAAGTGGATAATGTCCATCTGGGCACTTTGAAGTCAAAGCATGTCTACAATCAATTGACTGACAGGCATGGGTCCTGGTTCTCCAATCTTATTCAAATCCGTGTCTATTTTAGCCTCAATTCCTTCAGTAGAGTTTTCATGATGCCCTTGCCTTAAAAATCTCCATTTTTTTTCTTCCATTGCCTAATAATCGAGGACGTGAAGGAGAAAATTATGCCCATACCTCTATGACGTCAGAAACCTCCAGTGGATTGCCAGTTCACTTATGGTGAATAATGGCTCAGGCAGCAAAGTGGCCACCGCCTCTGTGTGCCCCATTAATGTCATTAGCTGGTAATGAATCGTAATGAGCAGTTTATAGTTTATTAATTCCAAGCCGTACGGACTTGAAACACAGCCCTTGTTTTGCGGTGGGGCTTGAATTACCTCAGCGAGCGGCTCAGGGACGTGCCTGAGTGCAGTGCAGAACGAATCGAGTGAGCTTGATGGATCAGAGACATGCTCCACAAGCAAGCTGACTGTTTTGTAACACACTGCACTCGCTGATGAATGGGCCTGCGGTGTGGAAGAGCCTGATTTGATAGTTAATGAGGTGTCAAATATTGCAGATGAGTAAGTGTTGAAAATGTCTGGCACGGAGGCCAGGGGTATGTCAGGAGAAGGAAAAAAAAAAAACAGCTACTCATTTGGCTGAAAACATGAAGATTTTCCAGAAAATGGGCACGTGAAGCGAATACAAATTTATGGAATTTTATTTTTTCGCAAGAATGTGAAGATATTCTGACATGAGCTAGCCCCTTTATGGACGGGTGCCATGAAAAAGGTTTTTTTTTTTTTTTTTTTTTTTTACGGAACTCATTTTATTTGATTGTTGCTATAAGTCCGTATAATGGAGGAAGTACCTCTGGGGAAATGCCATTTTTAAGTCTGACATTGAATGCCCCAACTATGGGGTTATCAAATCATCACATGGAGTGGGAGCACCAATCTGTGTGTAGGCGGGACCTAGGCTCAGGGTACCCAATCAGGGAGAGTTTGCACACACACAATGCTTAGTGTTGTAGTTTATCTACTATATTGTATATAGGCTCATAATAATGAATCTTGGCAGTTTTGTAGGCACTGATATAAGGGAATATACACTCGCCGGCCACTTTATTAGGTACACCTGTTCAATTGCTTGGTAACACACAGGGCCAGATTTCCCACAAGGCCACCGAGGCCAGGCCCTGGGGCGGCGCTGCTCCTGCGGCGACTTCTCGGCTTTTGCGGCCGCCCCCCCTGTACTATCATTCGGAGCTCTGTATAGAGATGGAGCAATCACAGATATGGTGTAGTTCCCCACTATCACCTGCAGAGGGCGGCATCACACCCGTGTCTGGCGGCACCTGTAGAGCTGTAGGCTCCGCCCAATGAAGTACTAAAACTCTGGATCTCCATGGAGACCAAAACTCTGTCTCCTTTCCCTGCCCCCCTCATCCCTCCCTGACCTGGATTGGTGGAAGCGGGAGCACAGACTGTTCCGGATTGGCAGAGAGAGAAGGAGTGACGTAGTCATAAGGGAGTCCCTACCCTCCGGTGTTGGTCCCCGTTATGTAGCGGGATGAGTGGAGAACCGGAGAGGAGACACACCGGAGAGGGTGAGTGGGGGAGGGGAACCTACCGGAGACATAGGGAGTACCTACCGGGGGAGGGGAACCTACCAGAGACATGGGGTGTACCAACCAGGAGAGGGGGAGTGTAAATAGAGACGATAGAGGGGTGTATATAGAGGGGGGTGTAAATAGAGGGGTGTATATGGAGGTGATAGAGGGATGTATGTAGAGATGATAGGGGGGTGTAGATAGAGGGGGGTGTATATAGAGATGATAGAGGGGAGAGTATAAAAAGATGATAGCGGGGTGTATATAGAGATGATAGAGGGGTGTAGATAGAGGGGGGTGTATATAGAGATGATAGAGGGGGAGTATATAGAGATGATAGAGGGGTGTATATAGAGATGATAGAGGGGGGGGTATATAGTGATTATAGAGGGGTGTATATAGAGAAGATAGAGGGGGGAGTATATAGAGATGATAGAGGGGTGTATATAGAGATGATAGAGGGGTGTATATAGAGATGATAGAGTGGAGAGTATATAGAGATGATAGAGGGGTGTATATAGAGATGATAGAGGGGTGTATATAGAGATGATAGAGTGGAGAGTATATAGAGATGATAGAGGGGTGTATATAGAGAAGATAGAGGGGGGAGTATATAGAGATGATAGAGTGGTGTATATAGAGATGATAGAGGGGTGTATATAGAGATGATAGAGTGGAGAGTATATAGAGATGATAGAGGGGTGTATATAGAGATGATAGAGGGGTGTATATAGAGATGATAGAGTGGAGAGTATATAGAGATGATAGAGGGGTGTATATAGAGAAGATAGAGGGGGGAGTATATAGAGATGATAGAGGGGTGTATATAGAGAAGATAGAGGGGGGAGTATATATAGATGATAGAGTGGTGTAGATAGAGGGGTGTATATAGAGAAGATAGAGGGATGTATATAAAGGTGTTACGATGATATTATCGATGAGTTTGCCAAAAGAAAAAAGTTAGAACTAAAAAATTGTACGGAGTTTCTTACTGCTAAAATCTTTAAAAGGCATTTTCTGCATTAGAGTATTTTCAGTCTGTACAATTCAAGCCAGTTATTTTCAGTGTTCTTGTGTGTGGAGATATGTTTTTAATTGATCTATTATAGCAGTCATCGATAAAGGATGAGAATGGTGGTGTGTGTGTGTGTGGGGGGGGAGGGGGGCGGCATTGAAGGACCCGGCCTTGGGGCGGCAAAGGGAGTAAATCCGAGCCTGGTAACACAAATTGCTAATCACCCAATCACATGGCAGCAAATTAGGTATCTGGATGTGGTGAAGATGACCTGCTGAAAGTTCAAACCAAGCATCAGAATGGGGAAGAAAGGGGATTTAAATGACTTTGAACGTGGCCTGGTTGTTGGTGCCAGGCAGGCTGGTCTGAGTATTTCAAAAACTGCTGATCTACTGGGATTTTCACACACAACCATCTCTCGGGTTTACAGAGAATGGTCCGAAAAAGAGAAAATATCCAGTGAGACGCAGTTGTGTGGACAAAAATGCCTTGTTGATGTCAGAGGTCAGAGGAGAATTGGCAGACTGGTTCCAGATGATAGAAGGGCAACAGTAACTCAAATAACCACTCGTTACAACCAAGGTATGCAGAATCCCATCTCTGAGTGCCCAACACATCGCACCTTGAAGCAGATAGGCAACAGCAGCAGAAGACCACACCGGGTGCCACTCCTGTCAGCTAAGAACAGGAAACTGAGACTACATTTTGCACAGGCTCACCAAAATTGGACAATAGAAGATTGGAAACACGTTACCTGGTCTGATGAGTCTCAATTTCAGCTGTGACATTCAGATGGTAGGGTCAGAATTTGGCGTCAACAACATGAAAGCATGGATCCATCCTGCTTTCTATTAACAGTTCAGGCTGCTGGTGGTGTAATGGTGCTGGCGATATTTTCTTGGCACACTTTGGACCCCTTAGTACCAATTGAGCATTTTTTTAAATGCCAAGGCCTTCCTGAGTATTGTTGCTGACCATGTCCATCCCTTTATGACTACAGTGTACCCATCTTCTGATGGCTCCTTCCAGCAGGATAATGCACAAAGCTCAAATCATCTCACCACTTGTTTCTTGAACATGACAATGCTCACCAGGTCACCAGGGGCGGCCCGTCAATTAAAGGCGCAGAGGTGCCACCCCCTCTATTCACGCCACCCCCTATATGAATAATGGATAGATTCATGCATAGCATAAATCTATTTATGGCCGAGGCGGCCTCCCCCTATTCATACGACCGGCCCCTTCAGGACACCTAAATCTAATCTAAAATAAGTAAAATTAGTGGCCATCCTCGGCCAGTAGAAGGGAAGAAGCTGTGTGTTCCCACAAAAAAAAGGGGGGGGGGAGAGGAGGGATGGGTGGCCTATTTATTTTTTTAAATAACACTGGGATTGGGCTTAAGGCAAAAGTGATTCAAATTGCTTTAGATCTTACTAGAAAGTGCTAAAAACCATACATGATAACCTAAGAAAATGATAGTCACCACAAGGGCTTCCAATAAATGATCTAATAATTTACTACAATTTACTAACGTATTATATTTTTTTCCATATTTAAAAAGTAATCTCAAAGTCAATTACCATTAGTGTCTTTTTTTTAATCCTTATTTTCCAAACACAGTTTAGGACATCAGACAGCATGAGTTCCATCTTGATACAATTTCCACTTTGCAATTAATGTTTATAAAAAAAAAAATAATAATAATAAATACCATGGCATCTAGAGGAATATAAGATAGCATTGCTTTATAATAACAATTCTGCCAATTTTGTTTCCAAGTGTTTTATCGAGTATTCGGTCATTTTCTCTAGTGTATTTTGTCACAAAAAGGCTCCCCCCCTCTACGTGTGACATGAATGCTGAGCGGATCTTCTCAAGATACATGATTGCAGTAAATATGGTGCTTGAACTGAACACCAAAAATAATATTGTGACCTTGAAAGAAAAACACTAGACACTGAAATTGTGCTTCATCTTGTCATATCCTATGTTCCTGGATTCCGCTGTACAGAGACCAATGCAGCCACTGACTGTATGTCATTGTAAATTGGAATGTTTGTATCAGTAGAAAAGTAATTTCAGCTCCATACCCGACGATTATTTGAAACCCAAGAAAAAAAAAAAAAAAAAAGGAAAAACAAAACAATACTTCTATATATTTTCATTTCAGGAAATTCAAGGGCAATTTTTGGAAATCTGAATAGGGGATGAGAATAGTGATTTTTGCAAAATTGATTTTACGGCTGAATTACTGATTTTTGCAGTTGGCAACATTTTGCCTAGATGGAAACTCTCTATTTTGCTATTTGATCTGCTTAGGCAAAATGTGCTTGCCAAAATTGTTTTTTTTAATTAGTAATTTTTTTAAATTTAATTAAAAAAAAACATATAAACAAAAAGGTCCTTTTTTTTTCTTCGATGAAAGTGGGCATACTATCGCTATACAATATACAATATATGTGTTTAGGCAAATGCAGCTGTAAGTTGAAACAACAAGATCACTCACTCACACGAAGCTCATATGTTATTGCAGTCTTGATGCTTTAAAATACTGGTTGCCTGGTTGCCCCATTGATATTCAAGCTTTAATATTTTATGAGCAACTGACCTGAAACAAGTGTGCGGACTTTATTTTGAATACTTTATGAGTATAATCATTGAAGGTCAATGACTCACAAAGTACCAAAACCAAAGGATCAGCGGCAGAGCCAGGCAACTAGTATTTTATGAAGCGGTTAACAATGGCAGCCTACATACTTCTCTTAGGACAAGTTTCATTTGTGGTATTAAATTGCTCATGACCAATAATATTCATTTATTAAAGCCTAATTCCAACTATGTTTTTTTCTTTTTTTGTATAGAGTGGGGGAGAGTACCAACTTCAGTTTTTTTATTGTACAGTCAGGTCCAGAAATATTGGGACATCGACACAATTCTATTCTTTCTGGCTCTATACACCACCACAATGGATTTGAAATGAATCAAACAAAAAATGTGCTTTAACTGCAGACTTTCAGCTTTAATTTGAGGGTATTTACATCCAAATCAGGTGAACGGTGTAAGAATTACAACAGTTTGTATATGTGCCTCCCACTTTTTAAGGGACCAAAAGTAATGGGATAATTGGCTGCTCAGTTGTTCCATGGCCAGGTGTGTGTTATTCCCTCATTATCCCATTTACAAGGAGCAGATAAAAGGTCCAGAGAATATGAGATCCAAAGAGCTGTCACTATCAGTGAAGCAAGCCATCATTAGGCTGAAAAGTCAAAACAAACCCATCAGAGAGATAGCAAAAACATTAGGTGTGGCCAAATCAACTATTTGGAACATCCTTAAAAAGAAAGAACGCACCGGTGAGCTCAGCAACACCAAAAGACCCGGAAGACCACGGAAAACAACTGTGGTGGATGACCGAAGAATTCTTTTCCTGGTGAAGAAAACACCCTTCACAGCAGTTGGCCAGATCAAGAACACTCTCCAGCAGGTAGGTGTATGTGTGTCAAAGTCAACAATCAAGAGAAGACTTCACCAGAGTGAATACAGTGGGTTCACCACAAGATGTAAACCATTGGTGAGCCTCAAAAACAGGAAGGCCAGATTAGAGTTTGCCAAGCAACATCTAAAAAAGCCTTCACAGTTCTGGAACAACATCCTATGGATGGATGAGACCAAGATCAACTTGTACCAGAGTGACGGAAGAGAAGAGTATGGAGAAGGAAAGGAACTGCTCATGATCCAAAGCCTACCACCTCATCAGTGAAGCATGGTGGTGGTAGTGTCATGGCGTGGGCATGTATGGCTGCCAATGGAACTGGTTCTCTTGTATTTATTGATGATGTGACTGCTGACAAAAGCAGCAGGATGAATTCTGTGTTCGGGCAAAATTATCTGCTCATATTCAGCAAAATGCTTCAGAACTCATTGGACGGTGCTTCACAGTGCAGATGGACAATGACCCGAAGCATACTGCAAAAGCAACCAGAGAGTTTTTTAAGGGAAAGAAGTGGAATGTTATGCAATGGCCAAGTCAATCACCTGATCTGAATCTGATTGAGCATGAATTTCACTTGCTGAAGACAAAACTGAAGGGAAAATGCCCCAAGAACAAGCAGGAACTGAAGACAGTTTCAGTAGAGGCCTGGCAGAGCATCACCAGGGATGAAACCCAGTGTCTGGTGATGTCTATGGGTTCCAGACTTCAGGCTGTAATTGACTGCAAAGGATTTGCAACCAAGTATTAAAAAGTAAAAGTTTGATGGATGATTGTTAATCTGTCCCATTACTTTTGGTCCATTTGGTTCCCCTTTGGTCCCCAAAAAGATTAGAATTGTGTCGATGTCCCAATATTTATGGACCTGACTGTATATCTGCAGTTTGAGATCTAAGGGACTGTTCCTCTGACTGCTAATCTCACAAGATCTGAAGTAAATTTTGGTGCTCATTACTGTGCTGCTTTTTTCTCTTCTTGCTGGAGAGGAAGCTGTACATGTGCTTTTTAGTGTAAGGATCTCGCCATCTCTGCTTCATTCATTCGTCATCAGAGCACATAATCAAGAGGTCAACTCTACCAAGATGGCCATCTTCACACAGCCATTGTGCAGAAAAAGACATGGTAAACCAGTAATGTTGAAAAGATTAAAGTGGAGGTCCACCACAAAAAAAAAAATTGCACCAAAAAATCCCTAAAAAATTGGAGGAAAAAAAAATTAATTTTTAACTCACCTGAAATGGCTGTTGCTAGGCAGTCTTCCTAATCTGCCTTTCCTACGCCGCAGTGATGTTCTGTCTTCTCCTCCCCACGTTGTCTTCTGGGGAATGGGGCGCAGTGTGTTATGGGAACTGTGTGTGTCCCACAACACACTGCGTCCCATTCACAAAGCGCTGCGTGACTCACGCATGTGCAGTAGGAAACGGGCAGTGATGCCGTAAGGCTCCACTGCCTGTTTCACTTAGTTAGGATGGCGGTGCTGGGACCCCGAGAGCCGAGGGACGGTTCGGCCTCGGGCGGCCGACATTGCGGGCATCCAGGACAGGTAAGTGTACTTATTTAAAGTCAGCAGCTACAGTGTTTGTAGCTGCTGACTTTTAATTTGTTTTTCCCAGCCGGAACCCCCCTTTAACTACAGGGAGACCACATGCTATACTGGGGACCGGTTCTTTTCCCTACACCTGTTGGTAGGTGTAGTGTCCCTTTAAGTCTAATACCTCTTTTGCTATGTCATAGGTGAAGTTAGTGCCCATATAAATTTCAGGTGTGGATGGGGACCTGTCTGTCCAGATATGGGAGCAGGACATCCCAGGTCTACCAAGATGTAGCTCTAGAGTGAGCTGACCTAAACGGCCCTATGCAGGGATGAATCTCCCAGGTAAGGTGTCACAAATCATGTGAGGACTAGCTGGAGTTGCCTTGTCTACCCCCAGGTCCTGTAGTGGGGTGCACTTGGCCTTGAGGGCCTGTGATCAAGTCCACTTATGTAAGTAGTAGCTGAAGCCTGAGAGTAGATGTCATCGGGGAGTGCGTCCGGCTGGGCAAAGCAATAGAAGGGACATTTGTAAGAGACTGGTACACTAATAGAAGGACCTTATCACTACAGGACCCTCATATGTGGGTCCTGTAGCTCAGAGGTGGCTGAGGCGCTTTGTATAAAAGGGGAAGGAAGTGGTCCAAACTCTGTGGTGCTCCCGAGGAGGAAGTAAGGGAAAAGATGGCTAAAACATATGAGTTGTTCTCTGCACTGTAAGGGACTGCTACAGAATGCTTATTGCTACTAGTGCCGCTCTGTGCTGAACATTCAGTTAGTGTCGAATGTGACATGTCATGGAAGAAACATGAAGTTGCAGTAAAGTGCAGATATTGCATCTGAGTGTGGACATTCTTTTATTTCAAGTGTTAGTCATGAGGCGGGGAATGGGTGTGCGGGCCACCGGCTGTGAGAAATGTGCCCAAGATGGTGACTACATAGGCAGGCAGATGGGTGCTCTATCCAAGAAGAAGCGGAGCAGAACTGGTACAACTTGGAACCATCATCTGCCCAATTCAGGTCACTCCCTTACACACTTGCCTTTTTGAAGCACAGCTTCAATAGTACAGGTTATTTTTACTTAGCGTGTTCTTAAAATAAAAGGTATTTACATGTCTCACTCAATTACATATCCCCAAAAAATAATTGTTCCTCATTTCAGGATAGAGGGCAGGACCATGCAAGTCACTGTCAATGTCCCATTGGCCATATGCACATCTAGAGCTGCTGGTGTATGGTGCAAATATAGCCTAATGTTAAAGAGCTATTTATTCCAAGCTGCATATACCTGTAGCTGTTTAGGGCTAGTTGGCTATCTTCAGTGCAGTATATGAAAACCATGGCTTCTATTAAGCAGGGCAGGAGTCGTCAGACTTTTTAACCACTTCAGCCCTGGAAGATATGGCTGCTGAATGACCGGGCCATTTTTTGCGATTCGGCACTGCGCCGCTTTAACTGACAATTGCGCGGTCGTGCGACGTTGCACCCAAACAAAATTGATGTCCTTTTTTTTCCCACAAATAGAGCTTTCTTTTGGTGGTATTTGATTGCCTCTGTGGTTAGCGACAATTTTGAAAAAAACACAATATTTTGTACTTTTTGCTATAATAAATATTCCCATTTTTTTTTTTAAAAAGCAATTTTTTTCTCAGTTTAGGCTGATATGTATTCTTCTACATATTTTTGGTTAAAAAAATGCAATAAGCGTATATTGATTGGTTTGCACAAAAGTTATAGCATCTACAAAATAGGGGATAGATTTATAGCATTTTTATTATTATTATTTTTATTACTAGTAATGACGGCGATCTTCGATTTTTATCGGGACTGCTACATTATGGCGGACACAACGGACACTTTTGACACATTTTTGGGACCATTGGCATTTATACAGCGATCAGTGCTATAAAATGCACTGATTACTGTAAAAATGTCACTGGCAGGGAAGGGATTAACACTAGGGGGCGTTTAAGGGGTTAACTGTGTTCCCTGCGTGTGTTTCTAACTGTAGGGGGAGGGGACTGATCTAGAGGAAATGACAGATCGTGGTTCCTAGCTATTCGGAACACACTATCTGTCACTCCTCACAGAACAGAACAGGGATTTGTGTTTTACACACACACGTCCCTGTTCTGCCTCTCGTGCTCGCGATCGCTCATGGCCGGCGGTCATCGCAACCATTGGCCACAAGCATCGGCACCCCAGCAATGCAGCGGGCGCATGCGCACCTGCTATCCCGATCCCGCAAACCGACGTATAGCTACGATGGTTCGCGGGATCGCGCCAACCTGCTGCAGTAAAATGAATGTTAAACAAAGGACCAATTTATTGTCCTTCAGGCTGGGTTCACACTGCAGTACAGAGTGGCTCACAGCAGGGGTCCGGTGCGTCCCTGTTCACTGCTTCAGGTTCGAATTCAGTCCGAATTTTTGGCTGAATTCGGACCTGAAATGGACCAGAGGGAAACCCCGCAACCAATTCGCAGTAGTGTGAACCCAGCCTCAGACTGGGGGGCTGGACTGTGGCCAACAGTAATAGCATTTTTTTTCTGGCATCAGTGGGAGTAAACAGTGTCCCATCTTTGCTAATAGGAGGAGGGTTGGTGCTCCATTGTTAATGTCTGTGGCAGGAAATATGCCCCATTGTTGGTGTCAGTTGACAGGATAGTGTCTCGCATCAGTGGGATAAATAGTGCCCCAAGGACCAGATAAAAGCAAGAAAAGGGCTGCATCTGGCCCCTGGGCCTCAGTTTGGAGACCACTGAAGTAGGTTAATGAAACAGTATAACGAGTTTATGGTGAGAATGGATTAAAGTAATTAAGTCCTCATTCTTATGAGCGTAGCACAGTAAAGCCTTCTATTTTAATAATGTTTTACTGTGCTACAAACTGTTTAGAGCAGACTTTCTCAAACTTTTTACCTCAGAGGAGCCCTTAAAAAATGTTCAGGTATCAAGGAACTCCTGTAAAAAAAATCACTGAGGGTCATTGGGAGAATGCTCCTTACACAGATGGTCAGAAGGAAGAATGCCCCCTTACTATCATGGTCATAATGCCACCCTTAGTAAATCTCCCTCATCATGTCACTGGCTCTACCAAGTGATGTTGGTCCTGGAAATATACAGGCACCATAACATGGGACGTCAGGCAGCTACAGCTCAAGGAACCCCTAGCAAACTCTGGAGAAACCCTAGGGGTCCATTGAACCCTGGCTGAGAATGTCTGGTTTAGAGTTGATGGCTTTTTGCTTGATTTAATCTATTCTCACCATAACCAGTATTGTTGTCTCATTAGTGTTTGAGCAAAATATCAAAATATTTGTTTTCCTGGGAATCCTTTTTGGGTAACTCTAAGTTCAGTTGTCCTTTATTGCTAACGTGCCCCTGCTGAGCTTCATGTTATTTACTTTCACGGCCTCCATAATTCACCAAAGTCTCTTTGTAGCTCCTCAGTGAGGCTTGTCGTCATCAGTGAAATGTGGATTCTGGTTAGCCAAAGCAGATGAGATGTTGGAACTGTGGTTTGATGGTAACAAGAGGTCAAAGATTACGTAACATACACAAATACAAAACGTGAATGTCTTGCTGGCTCTAAAAGTAGGTTCCCCATAGGAACATTGAAATTATCTCTAGTAAGGTTCAGCAACCTTTACATGCATATTTGTGAGGGTTGATTTCCGCTTACATGTATAGATACAGTAGGACCTTCAGTCACCAAAAATGTCATTTTAAGCAGTTATAATGGCATACTTGTAATTTCTTCTTTTTGGTACAAAACTCACTGCCATGTTGCCTAGCAACCATCTTTTACATAACTCTACAATGCTTAACTTATAAGCAGACTCTGCTGAGGTATATTCCCTCTTCTTTTGTAACTCCAACAGGTTTTACAGTTGCCTGGGGTTCTTTTTTTTGATGTGGATATAAAATCTATAAGCTATCATTGCCTCCCCCAATGCAGGATGTTTTTTTCCTGAAACACAAGTTGTTTTCTGAGCCTTCTCTTTACAGCCATGGATGCGCTTCCTTTTGCATGTAGGAAATTTGCCTGGTCTGTTAAGAGCTACCTTCGGTGCCTGAAACATGAATCTGTCATTGCTCCTCTTTATACTCCACTTAGAAAGATTGCATATTTTAATTCACCCACTCCAGCTTTTTGACTGCTGTCTCATTTTACAAGTCACTCTTTTTTTTGGATACAGGTTAAAATGTAGGTGTCTATTTATATTTTACAAAAAAATTGCTGTGCTGGTGCCTTAGCATTCACACAGCCATTGTGAATAACCCTAATAACCCTTGTAATGAGTCTAATATGTGTATTTCCTGTGATATTCACGTTCATCTAGTGGCCACAATGTGGTATTTTCCTAATTGTGTTATATCAGGAAAATACTGCATTATGACCACTAGATGGAGCTGAGGATTATCGGAAATACATACTGTGGGGATGGAAAGTATTCAGACCCCCTTAAATTTTTCACTCTTTGTTATATTGCAGCCATTTGCTAAAATCATTTAAGTTAATTTTTTTTCCTCATTAATGTACACACAGCACCCCATATTGACAGAAAAACACAGAATTGTTGACATTTTTGCAGATTTATTAAAAAAGAAAAACTGAATTCTCACATGGTCCTAAGTATTCAGACCCATTGCTTAGTATTTTTAGTAGAAGCACTCTTTTGATCTAATACAGCCGTGAGTCTTTTTGGGCAAGATGCAACAAGTTTTTCACACCTGGATTTGGGGATCCTCTGCCATTCCTCCTTGCAGATCCTCTCCAGCTCTGTCAGGTTGGATGGTAAACGTTGGTGGACAGACATTTTTAGGTCTCTCCAGAGATGCTCAATTGGGTTTAAGTCAGGGCTCTGGCTGGGCCATTCAAGAAGAGTCACAGAGTTGTTGTGAAGCCACTCCTTCGTTATTTTAGCTGTGTGCTTAGGGTCATTGTCTTGTTGGAAGGTAAACCTTCGGCCCAGTCTGAGGTCCTGAGCACTCTGGAGAAGGTTTTATTCCAGGATATCCCTGTACTTGGCCGCATTCATCTTTCCCTCGATTGCAACCAGTCGTCCTGTCCCTGCAGCTGAAAAACACCCCCACAGCATGATGCTGCCACCACCATGCTTCACTGTTGGGACTGTATTGGACAGGTGATGAGCAGTGCCTGGTTTTCTCCACACATACCGCTTAGAATTAAGGCCAAAAAGTTCTATCTTGGTCTCATCAGACCAGAGAATCTTATTTCTTATTTTATTTTATTATTTTTTTATTCTTATTATTAATCTTATTTCTCACATCTCACAATCTTATTTCTCACCACCATCAAGGAGTCCTTCAAGTGTTTTTTTAGCAAACTCCATGCGGGCTTTCATGTGTCTTGCACTGAGGAGAGGCTTCCGTCGGGCCACTTTGCCATAAAGCCCCGACTGGTGGAGGGCTGCAGTGATAGTTGACTTTCTACAACTTTCTCCCATCTCCTGACTGCATCTCTGGAGCTCAGCCACAGTGATCTTTGGGTTCTTGTTTACCTCTCTCACCAAGGATCTTCTCTCCCGATAGCTCAGTTTGGCCGGATGGTCAGCTCTAGGAAGGGTTCTGGTCATCCCAAACGTCTTCCATTTAAGGATTATGGAGGCCACTGTGCTCTTAGGAATCTTAAGTGCAGCAGAACATTTTTTGTAACCTTGGCCAGATCTGTGCCTTACCACAGTTCTGTCTCTGAGCTCTTCAGGCAGTTCATTTGACCTCATGATTCTCATTTGCTCTGACATGCACTATGAGCTGTAATGTCTTATATAGACAGGTGTGTGGCTTTCCTAATCAAGTCCAATCAGTATAATCAAACACACCTGGACTCAAATGAAGGTGTAGAACCACTGTATATTGTAAATATTATAGGGAATTTTTGGTGAAGTCTGTATGAATCCTGAGGCATTTGCACAGCAACACTTTTTATAAATGGACACCTGAGAGTTAGGTTAAGGCAAATATGTACTTTGCCATGCAGAGAAAAGCAATTTTAATACCAGCCACATCATCTGTAAGCAGGGCCAGCCCTACCATGGGTCCCAGTGGATCCATTGGACCCAGGCAGCACTTTGAGAGGGGCAGCAAATTGAACCACACCTCCTTCTCTTCTATATACCCAGCCAATTGAGGACCAAGATTTTTTTTCAGCAGTTTTGTGTGTCATGATGACAACTGCCCCCCCCCGGGCCCCTCCGCCTGCCCCTATACTACCCTAACTCACCCCTATACTTCCCTAGCCTTCTATATACTACCCTAGCCTGCCCCTATACTACCTTAGCTTGTCCATATACTACCCTAGTCTGTCCCTATACTGCCCTAGTCCACCCCTTGGAATTGAACATAATGGTATGTCATATCATTTTTTTTGGGGAGAGGGGGCAGCATTTCATTCTGGACCCAGGCTGCAAAAGTTGGGCCAGCCCTGGCTGTAAGCATGTACCTTTCCTTTGCTATCCCATTTATCCATTCAGCCTGGTTGAGCATCCAAATTGTGTAAGCTCCCAATTGCAATAACTTTTTCCTTGCTCTTTTGGAACTGTGCTGGGTTCCTGAGTGACCAATGGCCAAGCACCAGTGCTGTCACATGGGAGAAGAGTAGTATCAGCAACGTTTTTTAAAGTGTAAGCATAGCCAAAACTTTTTTTCTTTAGCAAAGTGTTGACATCCCTGTCAAGTTTTTTATTGCTGCTTGTATCCCTGTTGGGATTATCCATGTTCCCTATTTGTCATAGAGAAAATTGCATAGGGGTATAAAGTTATGGAAAATACAACATTTCAGAGCTGTCACTGGAGCAAGCGGTAAGGAGAAATCTTCCAATGCATAGCTCCCAATTGTCCCCGGTTTCGAGGGACTGTCAACTGATTTGGAGCAATGTCCCTCTGTCCCTCATTCCCCCTCATTTGTCCCTCATTTTGGTCTGATCTATATAGTTGAATATAAAATGCACTTTTTATCTATCAAAAAGTGTTTTCCAGCCCTAAATCTTTCATCTGATTTCTAAATTGCTGCATTTGTAAATTCCAAAAGCCAATATAAAGGAATAATAGTTATAAAAAAAGCACTTGTGGGTTTAACCAATCTTGTTTTTTTGTACAATTCTTCCTTAAGGGGCATGGCAGGGGGTGTGTCCTATTCCTGCATACTTTTGCTGATAGGTGTCCCTCATTCCCATTTAAAATAATTGGGAGGTATGCCAATGGTGATAACTGTCAAAACAGAATTCAGCTCATATCTCCTATTGATTTCCAGGACAGGAAGTAAAATGAAATTTCACCAACAGAACACAGAGAGCAAAAAAATTCACATAAAAGTTTTGGCAATGCAAAGTAGAGCTGAGTGAGGCAAAGGAAAGCTGAATATGTGCTATTAAAGTAAAGATACCTTTAAGGGAATGGAGCCACTCAGGTTTGTATATGTTCCAATGGCCACATTACCTTGCTATGCAGCTGCAGCTAATATTAAACCACCGTTGCTCGGCAGGCAGTGCCACTGCCAAGCACAACTTATTCAAGAGAATAAAGGCTTCTCTGCAATTAGGTTGCAGGGCGGCATGGAACTACAGGACACAGCAGAGGACTCCTGTAAGCGTGACGGCTGTAGAAGGTTCTTCAGTTGGTGTAGCTCATTGAGAAAGAAAGATTGTAAAGCTTCAATAATTTCAGAAATAGAAACTGCTGAAAACTCAGATGTGCACACTGAATGAGATTTAGGATGTGGTGGTCCACTGAGGTCTGAGGGGTTTGTTCGCAAAGGACTGGCTTCCGGCCCCTGGGTGAGCCCCTATAGCAGGGGTGCTGCTCAACCATTTGAAGAGCGAGGGCCACTTAAGTTATTTGGTAACTGGTCGCAGACCAGCTATGGGGTTTTACCACTCCCCAAACCCCAAATGTAAACAAGCCTTTACTGTCCTGAGGAGCCCTATAAGGTTGCTTTCGCACTGATGTGCTGCAGTTTACCCACACTGCGAGTGCAGCGCAGTGCACTTGGGGCTTTCCTGCAGGTTAGCTGCACTGAGCCATAGCCTTCTATTACATCTTGCAGGTATGGTGACAAAAACCCCTTTTTTTATAAATGCTAATATACCCATTGCAGAAGTGCAGTGTATGTGATGTTTAATACACTAATCTTCCCACATCCAGCTTCTACTGGCATCACTCTTCAAGCTGCTAGAAAGGTCCCAGGCAAAGTGCACTTGATATCACTCTGCTTGGGACAGGAGCCAGGGCTACAGAGGAAGCATTGGCATATGCAGTTCCTGCTTCCTCCGCTGCCGGCACCAGCTCCATGAACTCTGAAGCTCTGGAATGGAAGGCCAACAACTCATTAAGATCTTGGCTTGTCGACCTGCCATCTCAGAACATGGGCATGTGCTTCCATGGTTTGAGGTCCCAGGCCACATCAGAGCGTTCCGAAGGCCACATGTTGAGATCCCATGCCTTATAGTGCAGTTAGTTGACTCAGATATGGTGAATATCTCAGAATCTTTGTCTATGGAAAAGAAAATAACTTAAATCTGTTGAAGCTGTGGTCATTCCAAAAGGTAGAGTCATACAACCTTCTAGAAACACAGGTGAAGAAAACCTAATCTGTACACAGGAAAAGGTCACTCTCGGTGCCACGGGGATCCCAATCCTGCATCCTCTGCAGGGTTCTAAGGTGAGTGTTGAACTATGTGAGTTGGAAAAGGACTATGGAAAGCATGTTGGTGATCCAATCGACAGAGGAGCCCGTTGTCATGTTTAAGGATGGTTGGAGTCATCAGGATTAATGAATATCAAACTGCCTTATTTCACTGTTCGTTAAACCAGATGACTCCAACCCATCCTTAAACATATGACAACGGGCTCCTCTGCTGATCGGACCACTGACAGGCTTTCCTTTTAGACCTTTTCCAACTCACATAGATGTGTTTGCTTCTGTCCAAAGCAACATCTCAAAAATGCAACCAGCAAACATACCATGACAGCATGTGAGTTCAAGATCTTGAGAGATCCAAGCCTCATATTTTCAGAGAAATTACTTTACGTGGAGTAACTGAATCAAGCACATTTATTGCAGCGGGCGTTTGGTGACAAGCTGTCGCTGCTTGTGCTGCTTATATTAAGGTGTGTTGCACTTTAGTAGTTTCTAATCCACTTGGGGATACACCTCGAGTCATCTCGACCCCTCAGATACAAAGTTTTCATTTACCGTTTCTAGATGATTGATAACATGCTCAATGTAATGAGCCAAATCCTTTTTCTAAGGCCCTGCAATATCTGGAAACAGACCCAGCCGATCCAAGTTAGATGTATTAATAAAAGAACCTAAGCCTTGAGCCTTATTTTATACACAGGATAAGATGTTATATCTTCTGTAGTCGTATGAATAAAAGATATTATCTCTATTGCTATCAGGGCCTTTTTCTTTTCTGTGCCCATGATCTCAACAGTGCAAGGTGGACCGTGTAGTTAGTAGAGAGAAGGGATCTCCCTTCCACTGATGAGGGTTCTCTCTGCATGTGTACTTGGCTATCTTTTATGATTGCATATTGTATTTTTGGTCTGTTGATGTGAAGAACTACAATGCCATCACAGATATGGATACATGCTGTGCTGCATGTCCTTCATGTGCACAGCTATGTGCTGGGGGAGCATGCACATTTTTCAACCCATGTCAGCATGTACGTGGGGTGCAGCAGCAATAACACACACAGTCCCAGTGCAGTGAAAGAACTTGTATTGAAACAATGCAAAGACAGTTCACAAATAACCTAGTGGGAAGGCAGCCCATCCGGGGACACTTACAGATCCAACAGCGTGTAGAGAGCAGGTTTCGGCTGAACAGACAGTGCCTGTAGAGAGGGGAAGAATGCAGCCTGGCCATCTTGCGCCCAAGCCGACAGTTGGCCAAAGACGTAGCTAACCCTACACTTTCCATCCTCGACAGGAACCTCTCCTTGCCACTAGTTCCCTCTCTACCAGATGGGGTACTTATCCCTACTCTACCAAATCGCATATCCGTGCCAAACCCGGTAGCCAGGGACTTAAAAATGCTCTGCCTGACCCAAGATGGCTGCAGGAGTCACATTAAGTGGCAATATCCAATGGGATAGCTTCCCCAGTAACCCAGGAAACCATAGAGGAGCCATGGTCCTCTTGACTTCCTCTCTAACTGCAGTGTCACTGAGGACGAGCACAACCTACAGTGGAGAAAGTTGACTGCATCTGCCTACAGACACATAATAGGTTGGTCCCTTTAGACTCACTGAGGTGCTATGGCAGGGTTTTTTCAACTTGGGTTCTTCCAGAGGTTGTTAGGGGTTCCTTGAGCAATGAGAAATTTCTGCCTCTCAGATAAGCTCCCACTGACACCATTGCTCTTTTTAGAAATCTGTAAGGAGATGATTCTTCCAAATGTTCATAAGTATAAGGAGCATTCTTACCACTGACCATCACACTAATGTATCATGAGTAGATATAGTAATTTTTAGCAGAGGTTCTCTGAGACCAGAAAGTTATTTCAAGGGTTTCTCTGTGTTGAAAAGGTTAATAAAGCTGTGCTATGGGCATGGCATCCTCCCCTGAGCACCTATATTGAAGCACCCCTAGGAAGCCACTGGCCTGGGCTAACCAGCATCACCCAGAAGCCCATTTCCATACCTTCCTCACACCCTATGACAATAGCCCCCAGTAGCAGCGTCACCTAGGACCTGTTTGTTTCCAGAAGACATTCTCATCTTGAGGTTAGGAGAAAGAAGAGTTCACACAATACTTTTAAATCTTTTACTGAAATGCAGTTGATTTACATACGTACTTCCCTTCAGTCATCACAATGATGAAAGCACATTCCTTAGTTGCAATATAATATAAAAGAGCAGAGATGAGAGCCAAGTGGAGAAGCACCTTTAGGGGTTTACCAGAGTCCTACATCCCAAGCAATAGGGATATGAGAAGTTCTATAAGTCCTGCACATCTCCTTTCCTGCTTCCCCTCCAAGGGGAAGCTCCCAGAAGCCAGAGCCTCAAAGACTGCATCCTAAAAACAAAAATGTAATATATACATGTCATCAAAAGTATCGGGATGCCTGCTTTTACACGCATATGAAATTTAATGGGATCCCAGTCTTAAGCCCCGTACACACGGTCCGATTTTCCGACGGAAAATGTGTGATAGGACCTTGTTGTCGGAAATTCCGACCGTGTGTAGGCTCCATCACACATTTTCCATCGGATTTTCCGACACACAAAGTTTGAGAGCAGGCTATAAAATTTTCCGACAACAAAATCCGTTCGGAATTTCCGATCGTGTGTACACAAATCCAACGCACAAAGTGCCACGCATGCTCAAAATAAATTAAGGGATGAAAGCTATTGGCTACTGCCCCGTTTATAGTCCCGATGTACGTGTTTTACGTCACCGCTTTCAGAATGATCGGATTTTCCGACAACTTTGTGTGACCGTGTGTATGCAAGACAAGTTTGAGCCAACATCCGTCGGAAAAAATCCTAGGATTTTGTTGTCGAAATGTCCGATCAATGTCCGACCGTGTGTACGGGGCATTAGTCCGTAGGGTTCTATATTGAGTTGGCCCACCATTTGTAGCTATAACAGCTTCAACTCTTCTGGGAAACCTGTCCACAAGGTTTAGGAGTGTGTCTATGGGAATGTTTGATCATTCTTCCATAAGCGTATTTGTGAGGTCAGGCACTGATTTTGGATGAGAAGGCCTGGCTTGCAGTCTCTGCTCTAATTCATCCCAAAGGTGTTCTATCAGGTTGAATGCAGGCCAGTCAAGTTCCTCCACCCCAAACTCACTCATCCATGTGTTTTTGGACTTTGCTTTGTTGCATTGGTGCGTACTCATGTTGTAACAGGAAGGGGCCATCCCCAATCTGTTTCCACAAAGTTGGGAGCATGAAATTGTTCAAAATGTCTTGGTATGCTGACACCTTAGGAGTTCCCCTTCACTGGAACTAAGGGGCCAAGCCCAACCCCTGAAAAACAACCCCACACCATAATCCCCCCTCCACCAAATGATTTGGACCAGGGGACCTTTATGAGAGTGACTGACTTTCAGCTGCTTTGTGCTTCCGGCTCAAAGACAAAAGGGTCATGGTTTTCAATTGAGGGAATGGACACCAAATGGTATATTTATAAAGCAGTTGCCAAACATTCACTGGGGATCAATCAATCACTGTTAAATCATGTAGGGCCCATTCACACTATTGCACTCTGGATAGGCACGCATTACTGCAAAGCATGTTACATGCATTGGCGCATTGCAATGACATTCAATTTCTATGACACCCCAACACACTAAAGAAATACAAATGACCTACAGTGCAATGCAACACATGTATGGTAATGTACTGCCATGTGTTGTGGTGCGCTGTGTTCCAAAAAATGGTGCATGACCTTGGAATGGGCTGCCTTAATGCAACTCATGTTATTGCCCCAGGGCGCCAAGGTGTGAATAGGCCCCTAAAACATGCACCAGAAGATACACCAGCAGTGAATATGCCCCTTAGGAGTTGAAGTGACAATAAACTCTGGTTCAGGTATGTATTGTAAGCTCAGAAAAGTCCCTTCTTTCCACAAAATCTCCAAATTCCATTTTTTTTGTTACTGCAGTGATCTGACTTCCTGTTATGGGGTGGCTAAGCTCATTCCCTGTGGTCCCACTGTGTGTAGGAACGTAAGCACCCTCTTTTGGTCACTCCCGAGATTTGAGATTTGTATTGTGCATAGAGCAGTGCACATAAATTAACCACTAGCTGACCAGCTCACGCAGATATACTGCGGCAGGTCGGCTCTCCTGCATGTACCGACGTACCTGTACGTCGGTCCGTGCAAGCGGATATGTCCACTGGTGACCCGCAATCGCGGTGAGGAGAGGCAGCCTATGTAAACCTGCCTATGTAAACAAGGCGATTTCCCGTTCTGTGAGATGACATGACAGAGATCTTCTGTTCCCAGTGATCGGTTACAGTGATCTCTCTCATTTTACAGTAAGCCCCCCCCCCCCCCAGTTAGAACATACCCAGGGAACACACTTAACCCCTTGATCGCCCCATAGTGTTTAACCCCTTCCCTGCCATTGACATTTTTACATAGATCAGTGCATTTTTTTAGCACTGATCAATGTAATAATGTCACTGGTCCCCAAAAAGTGTCATTTCGGGTCAGATTTGATCAAATACCAACAAAAGAAAGCTCTATTTGTGGGTAAAAAAGGACGGCAATTTTGTTTGGGTACAGCGCTGCACGACTGCGAGTTAAAGCGAAGCAGTGCCGTATCACAAAAAATGGCCTGGTCATTAAAGGGGTAAATCCTTCCGGGGCAGATATAATAGGTCATGTTTGGCAGGCCACCAAATGCGTCAGGAGCGATTACTTTTCACATGAGCCTGAAGCAATGAATCGTAACCATAGCATGTGAACACCCCTGTTTGATGCCTTTGCAGCTTAAGGGGGTGTGGTTGTGGGGTGCTAAAAATGCGGTTCTAAACGATCCCTGAAAAACGATTTAATGAAAAATAGATTACAGGGCCATTAACCACTTAAGCCCCTGACCATTTGGCTGGCCAAAGACCAGAGCACTTTTTTGTGATTCGGGACACTGCGTTGCTTTAACTGACAGTTGTGCAGTCGTGCGACGTGGCTCCCAAACAAAATTGACGTCCTTTTTTTCCCACAAATAGAGCTTTCTTTTGGTGGTATTTGATCACCTCTGCGGTTTTTATTTTTTGCGCTATAAACATAAATAGAGCGACAATTTTGAAAAAAACACATTCATTTTTACATTTTGCTATAATAAATATCCCCAAAAAATATATAAAAAAAACAATTTTTTTCCTCAGTTTATTCCGATACGTATTCTTCTACATATTTTTGGTAAAAAAAATCGCAATAAGCGTTTATTGATTGGTTTGCACAAAAGTTATAGTGTCTACAAAATAGGGGTTAGTTTTATGACACTTTTATTAATAATTTTTTTTTTTTTACTAGTGATGGCGGCAATCTGCGATTTTTATCGTGACTGCGACATTATGGCAGACACGTTGGACAATTTTGATACATTTTTGGGACCATTGGGTCATTTTTACAGCGATCAGTGCTATAAAATTGCACTGATTACTGTAAAAATGACACTGGAAGTGAAGGGGTTAACCAATAGCTGGCTAGGAAGGGGTTAAGTGTGTCCTAGGGAGTGATTCTAACTGTTAGGAGACATGGCTATGTGTGACACGTCACTGATCACCGCTCCCGATCACAGGGAGCTATGATCAGTGACAGTGTCACTTGGCAGAACGGGAGATGCTTGTTACATTAGCATCTCCCCGTTCTTCAGCTCTCTGAGACGATCGCGGGTATCCCCGCGGACATCGAGTCCGCGGGACCCGCGATGCTACTCAAGCATCTTGCGACAGGGTCGCACACGTGCCGCCGCCGGCACGCACGCGACAGCAAATTCAAAGGGACGTACAGGTACGCCCATTTGCGCAGCCATGCCATTCTACCAACGTATATGTACATGTAGGCGGTTGGCAAGTGGTTAAACACTAGATGTGTATGGATTCATTTTGGAGAATAAGAATATCATTTAGTGTCACTTTAAATGTCTACATGGCTACATGCAACCATGTGTTACTGCCGAGCAAACTCCATGCCAAAAAATAAGTATTTGATTTTAATACCTATGTGCACACAGAATCTAGGTTTAATTAAAAAAAAAAAGTTAAATAAAAACATACAGTACATCAAATATTCATTGGCAGGCTCAGCTACACATATGGCAATTTAAATGAACGTCACTAAATTATGATTCCCTGGGCTGGCTTGTGTCTGCTGGTGTATTGAGGTTGTTCTTTTAATTAATTGCAATATTAAAAGATCATGTGGAAAAGGTCCAAGTTGTGCTTTGTTTGATGTCTGCCTTCAACCGTCCATTAGATGATAATGGAGCTGACAGTGATGTAGGATAGAGATATTGCCGTTGCGAACGCCTCTGCTGACCGTTTGCCTCGGCTTTAAGTAGGCTCTCCCATCACCGCAGTACATCTCCACTTTCAAGCTATTTAAACAGCATTATTGCCCAGATTTGGAGCGAGCGAAGCGGCTTTGTAGTTTATCAAACAAGAGAATAAGCAAAACAGATTGCCTGCCGGTTGCTCGCATCTTAAGCCTGCCGTGTGCAGCTGCCTGTCCTGCGTGGCCTTTGAAATTATACGGAAAAAGGGTTCATTACTCATTTTCAACAGATGCCAAGAAGTTTTGCAGTTTGCTAATGCAATATAATTGTTTTAATCGGAAACTTTCTGAAATGATTATTTTCCAGTTTTTACGGCTTGCTGCACTTTTTTTTTTTCTATCATTTTGCCGAGTACTTTAAAATTTCAAAGTTTAGGAACCGAGTGGGTGTTTTGTCAGAAGTTAAAGGGGTTGCAATAGGTTGGATGTACAATTTTTTACTTGGGGTAGATGTAAACCCAATCACTAAAATCTTACGGCTGCATTTATACTTTTATGTAACAGGAACAAGCTTTGGTCAATCGCTTTGCAATGCGATTTTGCTTGTCACATATGGCCAGCCCATTCTCTTGGGCTGCCCTATGTGTGTTTGTTGACTGAAAAGAACTTTTATCTGATTTTTAATGGCACGGTTTGCGGCAACTGTCGCATGATCTTGTCGCGCAGCAAGTGCAGCAGCATCACATGGTGTTTGGGGTGCCATTAAAGAATAATAGCACCCAGAAGCGCGTCACGCGTTCTGCCGTCATATGGGATCGCTATGATTCTGCCCACGATCCCAAATCGCAGGTTGTTAACGAGACATAAAGCCCATGCATGCCTTATAGCATAGCTCCCAACTGTCCTTGATTTCGAGGGACTGTCCATGATTTGGCGCAATGTCCCTTGTCCCTCATTACTCCTCATTTGTCCCTCATTTTGGTCTGATCTATATAGATGTATATAAAATGCACTTTTTATGTATTAAAAAGTGTTTTCCAGCGCTAAACCTTTCATCTGATTTCTAAATTGCTGCGTTTGTAAATTCCAAAAGCCAATATAAAGGAATAGTAGTGCTTAAAAAAGCACTTGTGGGTTTAACCAATCTTGTTTTTTTTGTACAATTCTCCTTTAAGGGGGTGTGGCAGGGTGTGTGTCCAATGCCTGCATACTTTTGCTGATAGGTGTCCCTCATTCCCACCTCAAAAGGTTGGGAGGTATGCTTATAGTAAACATAACATGCTTAAAGGAGAAGTATAGCCAATGCTCGTTTGGCTGTACTTCTCCTGTGGATCAAAGGAGGGCAGGTGGTTCTGGACTCCTGTGACCCATTTTCAGCAGACAGTGGGCTGAAGCCCGCTGTCGGCTGACGTCACAGAGCCAGTCCAGGCTCGGGACGGATCGTGACCTTATGATCGTGATCTGTCCACATGCCTGGACCGGCACCTGCCCCCTCCACAGTCCAGTGCTTCAGTGAGTGCACTGGGGCAGAGCAGAGAGCCGGTGACTGACGGGGCACTGAGAACCGAGTGATCTGCAGTGTTTGATCGCTCGTTTCTTAGTGTTATAGTCGGGGGCTGACAGATGCAGCATCCAACTAGTTAAGTATGATTAAAAAAAACAAAAACAAATCCCATACTTCTCTTTTAAAGCGTATCTAAAACCAAAAGCAAACATTTAATACATAAATAGTCATATTTAATATATTAAATGAAAATAAAGGAAAAAAAAAAAGCTAATACCCCATCACATCTAAGAAATGGTAGGTTGCAATATATAAAATTTTTGTTTTGGGGTTTAAATGCACTTTTTATGCCATAGATCTAGGCACACATTAAGTTAGACAGCTGCTACGCTCGCCATATACATTTCAATCTGACCATACAGTCTTTGTACAATGAAATGCTGTATGTAATATGTAATATGAGGAACTACCTAAAATATTCAATTATTATGGGCAATCAGGCAAACCCATACACTGCATCATTGTTGGTAGATCTAAAGGAGATCGTACAGTCAGATTGTAATTTGTATAGTAAACCTTACAGCTATCCAGAAGACACTACAACTCTTATGCCCTGTACACACGGTCGGATTTTCCGACGGAAAATGTGTGATAGGACCTTGTTGTCGGAAATTCCGACCGTGTGTAGGCTCCATCACACATTTTCCATCGGAATTTCCGACACACAAAGTTTGAGAGCTTGCTATAAAATTTTCCGACAACAAAATCTGTTGTCAGAAATTCCGATCGTGTGTACACAAATCCGATGCACAAAGTGCCACGCATGCTCAGAATAAATAAAGAGACGAAAGCTATTGGCCACTGCCCCGTTTATAGTCCCGACGTATGTGCTTTACGTCACCGCGTTCAGAATGATCGGATTTTCCAATAACTTTGTGTGACCGTGTGTATGCAAAACAAGTTTGAGCCAACATCCGTCGGAAAAAATCCATGGACTTTGTTGTCGGAATGTCCGATCAATGTCCGACCGTGTGTACAGGGCATTAGTATACCCAAGCCCAATCACTAAAATGTAATGTAAGATTTTTAGTGGTCTTTCCACAAGCATTTCTACAAGCTTTTTTAAATCCTCAGCCTTCATCGATATGGTAAATGGTGATCCTACTATGACAGCCCTTGTTAAGGCACTTCCTGTTATCGGGTGACAACACTCTGTCCTTGTCTTCCAACTGTCCTCCTATGTTGTCACTCTGTCATGCAAGCCTCCGATGGAGATCACAAGTGGCCTTTTAATACACATGGCATTGTCCACTGTGGTAACCAACAGAGGTTGCAGGATATTAGCAGCATCAAGATATAATAAAGGAGGAAATGAAAGTAAACACAGGTATTTTATTAAAAAAGTTGATTAATATTATTTTATTTTAAATAAAAAAAAATAGACAACTGTTTATGTTACACAATGGTTTAGCAAACTAAATGACATTCAGTTAGGATACATGCAATACAGTTGTCCATTAAACCTTTCATTCCATTGGGCAGGAAAATTCTATTGAAATTAAGCCTGGATAATAAAACATTCCTGGCTGAACTGGGCTCTGGAGATCCCCCATGATATAAAATTGTACGGCTTGTACATACAATTTCTTAGCCCCCCGATTCCAGCGGATCGGAAATTTTCTTAATAAAGAAATATTCAGAGAGTATTGATTAACGCCAAGTGTTAATGGTGTTAAAGAGTAAAAGCAAGAAATCTGTCATTATTTATAAGCGAAGGAAATGTTTACAGGATTAAATGAAACAACATGATTAATGTTTTGGTGGGTGCTCGTTTATCAAACCTATTTACAGAGTGAACCACACCAAGCATGTGTCACAAGTCTGGAACCAATCCATAGACCAATTAAGAATCAGGAGGAGGTTTAAAGAGGCACTTTCATTACCTACTTAACCAGATAAACAGCACAACAAAACTAATAGTGATAAATACTGTTAAGCTGATGGAATTCTATATAAAGGTTTCAACCTCTTCTTCCCACCAACATTCCACACCAAGACCTCTTCAGTTGCTACAGACTCTCCCACAAGGTGTGTTGCTGGAGGCTGAGGCTTATGGGAAACATAACTGCCACCGAAGAGCACTTTCATTACCTACCTAACTAAAAATACAGCAAAACATAACTGAAGGTGATAAATATTGTTAAGCTGATTTTCTATCATCAGAATCACATTGAATCTGGTTTTGGAATAATTCTTGAATGTATAGATCCCACCCCAGCACGGCGGTACCAGGCTGGTGGTACAAACGTAAAGGTTGGTAAATCTAGGTAGAGGTTCACAGGTGGGTGAGCCTCTCTACTGTTCTAAATACTAGACTAATGGCTGATGGAATGCTATGTATAGGTTCCAACCTCTACTCCCCACCAACATTCCATCACCAAGACCTCTTCAATTGCTACAGGTTCTTCCACAAGGTGTGTTGCTGGAGGTTGGGGCTTATGAGGAACATAACTGCCACCGAAGAGCAAACAAGTCTTCATCATCCTCTTCCCCAATTAAGAACCAAGATGAGGTTTAGGAGGAACTTTCATTACCTAGCTAACCTGATATACCGCAAAACATAACTGAAGGTGATGGTCAATCATCACAATCACATAGAATCTGGTTTTGGATATATTCTTGAATGTATAGATATCCTCCCACCCCAGCACGTTTGGTACCAGGCTGATGGTACAAGTATACAGATTGATAACTATCTAGAGGTTCAACAGACGAGCGAGGCCCCTACTGTGAGGAATACCAGACTGATGGCTGATTTAAATCTATATAAAGGGCTCGACCTATTCTTCCACCAACATTCCAGCAACCAAGACCTCTTGAATTACTACAAGCTCTTTCACAAGGTGTGTTGCTGGAGGTACCCCCAAGAGCAAAAAAATCTCTACCCTCTTCCAATTAAGAATCAAGAGGAGGTTTAAAGAGGCATTTTCTTGAATCTGGTTATATATATGTATATACACTGTATATATATTTATACATATATATATATTCTTTAGTTTTTAGATAATAACCTCCCACCCCAGTACATTTGGTACAAGCTTGGTGGTACAAGCAACCAGGCTGGCATAACTAGCTGGAGGTTCAACAGGTGGGCAAGCCCCCCTACTGTGCTGAATATCGGACTGATGACTAATGTAATTCTATAGAAAGGGCTCAACCTCTTCTTCCCACCAACACTCCAGACACCAAGACCTCTTGAGTTGCTATAGGTTCTTCCATAAGGTGTGTTGCTGGAGGCGAGGCTTATGGGAAACATAACTTGAAGAGCCCTTGAAGAGCAAATAAATTTCCACCCTCTTCCTCCATTTACAATTGTACCTGTGAACCACTGCAAATGTCTTTAAAACCCTTCCCTGTTTAGGAAATAACTATAAAGCCTGGATTTTGTAAAGTTTGGCAATACCAGTATTCCATAACACAAAACTACATGACTTAAAAGGTAAAATGGGCAGGTAAATGGAGATGCATGTGTCATCATTGACCTAACAGGGCCACCATGGTGATATTAGGTCAATGACATTGACCTAATATCACCATGTGGCTATATTAAGTTACTGATGTCACGAACATCCTCCCTTCAGCTGTGGGGCAAGGAATCCCCTGCCTGTAGCTCTTTGGCCCAGCACTTAAAGCTGGCCTACAGGTATGGCAAAACATGGGTTCTAACCAACCCCAGAGCTGAACCCAAGCTCATCCCTAAAGGTCAGTCTGTTGCTTACCCTTCACTATCTGGGAAAGGACCAAGACCCACATACCTGTATATAACAACTGAAAAATCAAGCCTCCTGTCCTGCAAGACAAGGCTATGTAAATCTCAGAACTGAATAGACAAAGCACAAATCCTTTGACAGATTACATAGCTCCCATATATGTATTTTTTCTGAGTATTTAGGTATTTGCCTGGAGTTCAACTTTAAGGTGAACAATTGCCCACATGCTGAAAAACGAGTCAATATCAGCGGTTCATTGCTATTCATGCTGTTGACTGATTGGAAACCTTCAAACCTCTCTCCAGTTTCGCTCTACTTTAAATTCAGCAAACAAAATGGCTCAGACAGGTAAAAAAAAGTAGTCAGCACTGCAGGATTTTTAGCATACTAAAAGCAGCGCAACTTAAAAGCACAGGATCGCAACGTGTTTCAAACAAGCCTGCTGCGACCGGCGTTCAGCGCTTTTGTATTACAGAGACGGGGCAATCTGTATACTATAAGAACAGTTGTCGTTTTTCTGAAATAACTGGGCTGTTATGATGCGCTGCCATTGCGGATACAAAAAGTGCTTAGCGGAGGTCTTTTTAATTATTGATTCAATAACTCCTTATCAGACAAGAAACACTTCACGCCCAGCTACCAAAATACAGAACCTTGAAAACAAACTAATTACGGAATGATTTACACAGGAATCCCAATGTTCCCTTAATTATATTTGAAATCATTATTTAGCCATACTTGATTTTATAAGTTAACTGTTCTCAGCAGAGAGAAGGAAAAGTGCAAGTTGTTGATTTATATGACTCCCATAAGAGCCAGAATGAATCGCCTGGACGTATTTTTAACTAGCTAGAAAGGTTATAGGATCTCAGGCAGGATACTCCAGGGAGGAGAATGACAGCTCTTATACAAATTATCTCAAAAGCAAAATGGCACAGACAGCATAGACATTCCATTTTTTCTTTCTTTTTTTTTCTTTTTTTAAGACTTGACCATAAAATCAAGTGGATGTGCGATTTGCCTGTAATTAAACCTGACCAAGTGGTTTGTGGGTCTAACTCAAGATGATCATGCTCGGCTGTCAACTGCACCTCATTGTTTCGGCTCTCTTAAAGATTTACTTCTGAAAGCCCATAAAATGCTAATTAAAGCTCTTAATTCAAGACTAAAATATGAGAAACATCTACATTAAGAGCTCTTTTTATTCAAATGCAAATCTTCAAGCATTTTTTTTCTCTTTCATTCGTACGTTTAAATGTTCAGATCTTAACCTTTATAACACGCAAAAAATGGAATAGATTTGAATGAGGTTTTTCCCATCTTCGTTTTTTTTTTTTTAATTAAAAAATCAACTCTAAGGCCTCGCTCACATGGGCGGCAGAGGGGGCGGTGAAAAAAGGCAGTTGACCTGCATCTTTACCGACTCCAACTGCCCACCAGCAAGTTAAAATTGTCATCAGACATTTGCCATGATCGCATGAAGGTATACATTGCCATGGTTGCATCACGGCGTGGCAAATACTGTACAACATATTGCATTTGGCAGGCAGTATCTTCATAAAGTGGCAATCATCCTTGGGATCACAAAATAATTTTTTGGTTACGATAAAAAGTCTAGAACAAATGTTTGCCCAATGTGGGCCTTAGTTGTAGGCTATAACTAAGGCACACACTGGGTGGAAATACATTAGCGTGGGGTTCTAAATGTAACTTTTAGCGTGACCAATAAAGAATTTTGTGATCCTAAGGATGAGTGCCGCTTCATGAGGATTCGAGTATTGCTGTCTGGCAATCAGGAGCCGATTGTGAGCACCCTCCATCTGCACAGAAGACTGAGGGGGGTGGTTTTTGGCTTCCCTCCTACTTAAAGTATAAATATGTATTATTTTGTCTGTTCCTATAATTAGTCTATCAAAGCTCTGATAATACTAATGGTGATGATATAATAACAATATTAGCTATAAAAATAAACACAATGCTCATAGAAGCAAATGTCTTGTTTATTTACAAAGAAAGTAGAAAATTAACATAGAAAACTATGAATATTGCTGAGTATATAGAAATAAAAGAGCATAGATGCAGTGGCGGCCAGTCCATAAGAGACGCACCCCCCCCCCCCCCCCCCGAAGTTCCCAAAGTTAGTTTGCATAATCAAAGAACAATTTATTTTTAAATAACTGATAATATGACTAACATTTTTTTAACATCTTAAAGTTAACAAATGTTAGTCATGTTAACATTTATTTAAAAATCAATCATTCTATGTGTGTGGCTGTGCACTGTGCGGGGCGCCGGACGAATGGGTTTCTATTAGGTCTGTCATTTTTTTGCACCCATGTGATTAGAGCCTGAGGCTCTAATTGGCTTGTTTTAGGTTGACCTCGGGGCACAGAGCACTGCGCCCCGAACCCTCCCACTTTTAGAATCAATATTTGCCATCGGTTTCCGGATTTTTGTCCCAGACAATCAGGACAGAAGGCTGATTTGACCGGGTGAACACGGGTGTAGCCATGTATCAGGGGAGCCGTGACCGCTGGAGGGCTCCATTTGTATGGTGAGTGTGGACCTGGAGGGGTTTGTTTGCTCCCCCAAATATTTTTAGCACTAGCTGCCACTGCATAGATGATACTTTACGTAAGGTAGTCCTTAGTATTTTGTGTCTCTTGGCTGGGCTCAATGGGAAAATAGACAGACCCTCTCTGACCATTGCCTTTTAAAGTACTCTCAGACACAACCCACTCAAACACCCTCTGCCCACCCATGTAGACCTCTGTCCAATGAGAAGCTAAAAGGGGCTGTTCTTTGTAATCACCAGGGAGTATGTTATTGCCCACGAACATAAATATGTTATTGTCTTCCACAAGGGGGCAGCATTACTCTATGAACACCTGCCTTGACCCAGGTCAACATTCCAGCAACAGCTGGCCTTTTGATGTCCTGGTTGCAGGTGAGGCAATTAGGCACTTTAATCTTCTCATCACCAGGTGGTCTGAAGCAAAGCTCTCCTGTTCCTATACCCCACCGTCAGGGGGTATGTGTGAATCCTTTTTCCAGATGAAGAATCTGATATGTATTCTTCTGCTATGCACACCCTGCTGGGTAATCTTGCTCTGCTGGCATTCTAGGCTACCCCCAGCTCTGTCCAGTATAGCCAGGTGTCAAAAGTCCAGAAATATATGATATTGAAAACATGTTGCCTTCAAAAACGTGGGATTCTAAATGTAACATTTATCGTGACCAATAAAGAATTTTGTGATCCCACGAACGAGTGCCGCTTTATGAAGATTCAAGTATTGTTGTATAACAATCAGGAGCGACAACTCAAAAAATTAAGATTTGCTATGTTGCAGAAAACATCTAGAATTAGTATTGAATTTTCCCTGAAAAATAGCAGAGCACTTCTTGGCATGTGATGTTGGGGCATGGAAGGTTTTGGAAGAATTTACTGTACCCTTGTCTCAATAGGTTGAGATCCACTGGTCTAGTTGACAGAGGTCACCAATACAAATAGAAGGGTGAATCCACCTAATGTGACGACAGACAGTGATAAAAACCTGACAGAGGTTCTAATTCTTCTACACAGTCAGATTTTGGCTATACATACACTTTAACCCCTTGGTGCCGAGCATACGCAAATATGCGGCCCTACTAGACTGGGCTTTTTTCTGTGGGGTTGCATATTTGCCCATCTCCCTTTGTGCAGCACGCTCCTAACACAGAGACTGGGGTCTCACTGAGAGCCCCGGCCCCGTACTAACGCTCAGGACCTTGTTTCCAATTCCGGGTCCCCTGATCACTATGATAGCCTCTGATTGGCTATCACAGTGATCAGCCCATTTTTTCTCTCTGCAACTTGCAGAGAGAGATAGAAAAAAAGTGTGTAAAAAAATAAAAATAATAATAATTATATTATTAAAAAAAAATAAATAACAAAATAAATAAATTAAAAAAACCCACCTACATCAAGGTTTGATCTAGGTCAGTGTCAGGGTTAGTGTTTGGTCAAAGTCAGAGTCAAAGGTCATTTTCAGTATTTTTTTGGACAGGATTTTTTTTTCAATTTGTATCAGCCTAATGTCAGTGTGTTTTAGGTAGGATAAAAAAAGCAAAATGTGCACTATTGTTTCTGGGCTGTTCTATGGATACAAACAACTATTAAAACATACACATATGTAGTTTTGCTGTGATTGTCAGGAGCAGGAGAATTTATTTTAGGTTGTTCTTTTCTGCTAGGTTATGGTGGTAGCAAGAAATATACAGCTAAATTTAAAAAAAAATGTTTGTTTGTTTTTTTTATATTTTGGGCCAGTTTTCCTTTGATAATAAAAATAAAATCAGGAGCTATCCATAACCATTTGCCACCAAATGAAAGCCCAATTTGTCCTGAAAAAAACTAAGGTATAGTCCACCTGGATGCACAAAGTAGTTGTGATGATATGTACAGTTTTACTAACACATGTCAAAGTTGCAGAATTGTGCTTAGGCATTAAGATTTGTTTTACCCTTAGGCGCAAAGGGGTTAAGGGGCATATTCAGCAGTAAATATAACATTTATCAAACATTCACCACAGGTGAATCTGCCGGTTGTATACTTTTAAATGACAGTGATTGACTAACCATCAATGAATGTTTGCTGAATATCATTTTTACTGCTTTATAAATTTGCTCCAAGTCTTTGCCTTAATATATGCTCATAATATCACTTTTGAACGTAATTACAGCGGTTGTCCTTGTTTCATACTTAACTCAGTTTCTAAATTCAGGATTAAATCTGCTCCACACTCCTTTAGATGAACTAATGCATATTTCAGGCCTTAATGCTCCTTTTTTTCCCTTCCTCCATGCATTAGGGTAGTTAATTTATGTACTGTTGCCTTTTTACTTTGAACTTCATAACCTACAAAAAGTTGATACATGATCCGCTACTTATTTTTAATGAATAAAGAATACTGGCCTTATGTAGTCATGTTTAATTAATCGTCCTACAAGCTTTTCACTAAACTTGGCTTCATCTATGTGTACACTTTAAGGCGATTTCACTGCTATACAGGAGCCTCTACTTATCTGTATTTAAAGAAGAACTCCACCGGGCACTGTTTACATCTCCAATGTCCAATAGCCATAAAACAACCCTATAAACTATAGGTCTCATGGTTGGCTGGTTTTGGTGTCAAGAGCACAAATCTCTACCCCCGCTCCAGCCCTGCTAGAACACTACCCCCCATGCTGAAGCCAAACCCTCCGCCATCTTGTGCCCTGCTCTTTGCTAGATGCCTCCATACCACATTCCCCTCCATAGACCTTTGTATCCCCAAGGAAGGAATGTCCACACAAGAAGTAGTTTTGCTGCACTTTACTGGCGGTACGCAATAAATGGCATTACAGTCACATGAGGACATACATTCCGGAGTCACTTTATATACACAGTCAATCACATTTAGTGAACGGTCCGCAGTATTCACAAGTGAAAACATGTGCAGCCCCTCAGTAGCCATCTCCCTTATAGTCTCTCCTATGCCCCGGATCATTAGTACTCACAGGACTATGTTGTCTGAAGTCCCCTCCTTGCTAGGTACATCTCTCCTAGGAAACCTCCAGGGAAGCAACCTCACATAGGGATCGCCTGACCAAAAAAGCCTTCTGCAATCTATCCTAGCCCCCACCTCCACAAAGGATGGAAAGACTACAGCCAGCTTGTCCTGTGTACAGGTCCATTCCATCCTGCCCTGTCCGGAGTCTATGTGTGCTGGCTATATCTTCATTAGATGTGGGGTGTTTAGCTTCAATGCAGGGTGTTTAGCTTGCTGCTAGGGCTCCTCCTAACTTGGCATATAAAAGGGCACTGACTTACACACGACATGAGCGAGAGGGCTCTACCTAAAAGGGGCCTAGTACCTGGTGATACTACTGTAGCGCTGGTAGATTTTTAATCTACTGCTGATAGGTAAATTTAGTGGGTTATCTGTTCATACATAGTCATATTTGCCTCTGTTCCAGCTCGGCTGAGTTGCATGTAATTTCACACTGTGCCTGTGGGTGTCGTTGTTACTATGGGCCAGTGTTGGAAAGGCAACACGTTGAAGTGTATTGGTGCTCCTCTGTCCCGGAGATAACTCGGTGGAGGTGGTCCTCCGAGTTACATTCTGGGAGAGGGTATTTATGGGACAGATGCCATGTTTCAGGGTTTTTTCCGTCCACCTGCTGGCCCTTCTGGTCGACAGTTATGCACTAAGAGTACTACCTCGTGGTCCCCCGATCAGGAGGCCCACGGTGCTGCGGCGTATGGGTGGGCCCAGAGGCTTGTCTGGGGCCTACTACAGCGGCAGAGGAATGGTCCTGAGCTGTCTATCCTGTGTGAAGAAGCTGGACAACCGAGGAGATCCCAGGGGAGGACCCATCATGGAATGATCATGCAGAGTGCTGGTCTGGAGAGGGGCCTGGTGACTCAGTTGGAGGACGTATCCTAAAGTAATCTTACCACATAGCACTGCCGATTTGGCTTAAAGGTCCTAGTGCTGTGTTTGTTGTTCATCAAGAACCAATACATCCTGTGGCAGCGGATCGTATGGGTTTTGTTTCAATCAAGTCTGTGGCAGAGACTTTTGTTCGTGCTGTGTACTGGCTGCTAGGTTAGTGAGAGAAACCTATCCAGGTGGGCAAAGATTCAACTCTACAGAGTATATTCAGCTACAAGTTTTCAATCCCTAATGCTACACAAAGAACATTAAGAAAAGGTATTTGAGCTTCCCTGCAACTTTCCTTCTACCTCTTTCCTGCTACTTCCTTCAATTTACGTTTATTAAAGCACTGGAAAAGATACTCAAGTGTCCGGTGCCTACAGTGTATATGGTAAACTCAACGGGACCCTAGACCTGGTTCCGGTGAAATAGAGGTAAAGAAGGTGACGGTAACAGCCCGCTTAAACCAGCAGCTCCACCGAGAGTTATTGCTACACTACCTACTGTAACCAGACACTATTCTTGTACAAAGCCACCTAGTGGCCAAGTAGCTAACTGCACCTGCCTACAAACTTCCAGGAAAAGAAACAGCCCTTAATAGGAAGAAAACAACACTACTTTGGTCCCTAATAATGATAAACATGGGTTTGCCTGAACCGAAAGGCAGCTTTCATTCCTGAGCCAATGAGCTGTGGCTGGGACATTCCCCTCCCTGCAATTGCATATACACAAAAGACATAACATTGACCCACTATGACTACAAATGAAAAGAACAATACGTTCACCTTGCACTTTGTACAGGGGAGGAGAAAGTACACTTTGAAGCATGTCCATAATGTGGAAAATCATTTGGTCACCAGGGATGAGCTTGTAAAAGTAGCAGTGTCATCATCACTGTGCTGTACATGAGCAGAGAACAGAGCTGTGGGAGGGGCCCAGCAGGCTCCACCCATAACAGGCTGTCTACAGAATACTACAGGAAGAGGCGGAGACAAAACCAGTCTCCCTGCACAATGAGAGAGAGCAGCACTGAGCGGTCTTTATTACAGGAAGCTCCTACACAGAGGGAAAGTCTCACACTGGATTACTGCACAGATCTGGAAGAAATACACAAAGCACACTAAGATTTAAGAAGAATACACATGGGTCTTGTATTTAGACAATATTTGCTTATACCGTAGTTCAGCTTTAATTAAAATTAAATTGGTTCAGCACTGGCATCCAAGTTCAAACTGAACCTAAGTTCATCACTAATGGTGGCAGTGCGATAAAGCTGAAAAATTGATACCCATTTTGGCAAAACGATCAATCGAGTGACGAGTGACAGATAGTAAAGGATTCGATCGACCCAAAACAGTAGGTTTTTGGAGGAAACAATATTGATCATACAGATTGTGTTTTTCCTGCCTTAAGACCCCTTTCCGATGGGGCGGACACTGTCAAGCGGATCTGCCTGCTCACAGTGGGATCTCTCTGCTCATCCCTACTGAACAGGCGGATGACAGGTCCATGTCCGCTCCGCTCTGCTCCGCAGACACAGCCTGACGTTCTCTATGGGACGGTTGGATGGAAATGGACCGCCTGTCCGTTTCCATCTGACTGTCATCGGATTGGATCTGCCGGATGGATGGGGAACAGATCCCCATCCGTCTGTTTTTAGTGGACAGAAACAGATTGGATGCAGGTGGGCCCGATGACATCCGTCGCTCCAAAGAGAGCAATTGATGATCTAATCGGGTCCACCTGAAAAACTGACAGGCAGACCCGATCGGATCTACAGGGAAAAGAGGAAAAATCTCTGGTGCTGCACATCCACGGTGTCATATGATGGTAATGACAGAGACAACCTCAGCCTGGGCTCCCGCCAGGCCACACCCCCAATGCGTTTTGTCCCCCCCCCCCACTCGGAGCTTAGTCCGATCAGTGTGAAAGGGCCACGGTGATTACAAAGGGTCAGCACTTCTGATCTCTGAGGAGCACAAAAATAAACCTGTGCTTCCATCTGATCAGCTTGACACAATCGATTTATTTGTGAAACCTGCAGTACACATGTATGGAACATTGAATGGATTATGTTTGCTGCGTAATCAATTTTTAGCTTGATTTATGTGATTTAGAGCGATCGTTTTGTAGCACTGTGTATGACCACCATAAAACAAGCTGATGAAGAAGGAATGAAAAAAAAAAAATGACATCCATTAGCTCACACATCGAAGATTCACACCATGAGGCATTTACATCGGGGAAAACGTCTGATCAGGCTGAAGTGTATTTGCGTTTTCCAGCGAAACAGTCCCCGTGTCTGTTATTTTATATTATTATTGTTTCTATGGAAAGCAATTATAATGTATGCTTCCACGCTATCATCCAGGCCGGCAAGGACAATAGTAATTGCTCCTCTTCCCAGAAGCTTTTACCCCCCTCAGACATAGAAAACAGGGATAACAAAGCACTTGATTACTTTCCTGGAAGAGTCTCTTTGTTATTCTCCTCTCTGGCTCACAGGCCAATACATTAGGGGGTTCCGCACTTTAAATGTAAGCCTTGGCTGTATATTAATTGGATCCTGTATTGCTGCTTTATCGTTAGACTGTTCATAATGACATTGATACATCGAACAGCCTCCCGCCGTGTCATTCGCCATTTTCTCTCCAAATTACCATGTAATGTAAAAATATTATGTGCTAAATACACAGAGCTGTATTATTTACCTCTGACATTTACAAAGTGTCCCTAATAACGCTCAGAGAATAACCCGCCCATGGCAGGAAGAGCTGTGTGTACATAATGTCTATCTATCAGCAAATTTACACTGTTATACAAGCTGTACACTCACTACTTTACATTGTAGCAAAGTGTCATTTCTTCAGTGTTGTCACATGAAAAGATAGAATAAAATATTTATAAAAATGGGAGGGGTGTACTCACTATCTATCTATCTATCTATCTATCTATCTATCTATCTATCTATCTATCTATCTATCTATCTATCTATCTATCTATCTATCTATCTATCTATCTATCTATCTATCTATCTATCTATCACTATTTGACTAAATTGGAGATTTTTCTCTACATCTATTTACAGTAAAAAAGGGAGTACACCCCTCACATTTTTGTAAATATTTTATTCTATCTTTTCATGTGACAACACTGAAGAAATGACACTTTTCTACAATGTAAAGTAGTGAGTGTACAGCTTGTATAACAGTGTCAATTTGCTGTCCCCTCAAAATAACTCAACACACAGCTATTAAAGCGGAGGTCTGCTGAAAAAAAAATATTAAAAGCCAGCAGCTACAAATACTGCAGCTGCTGACTTTTAATAAATGGGCACTTACCTGTCCAGGGAGCCCGCGATGTCGGCAGCTGAAGCCGATCCGTCCTTCGGCTCTCGGCTGCTGCCGCCGCCATTCTCGGTAAGGGAACAAGGAAGTGAAGCCGTGCAGCTTCACTTCCTGGTTCCCTACTGCCATTGCGCGAGTCGCGCTGCGCGTCCTCTCAGGTCTCTGATGTGTTCTGGGACCTGTGTGTCTCCCAGAATACAGCAGGGGAGGACGGGGTAGGCGCCGGAAGTGGCATAGGTCACCGCAAGCGCCGCGGTGATCTATACCAGGAAGTGGGAGCAAATACCTGTATTAGACAGGTATCTGCTCCCTCCTCCCCCCTGAAAGGTGCCAAATGTGACACTGGAGGGGGGAGGAATCCAGAAGTGGAAGTTCCATTTTTGGGTGGAACTCCACTTTAATGTCTAAACTGCTGGCAACAAAAGTGAGTACACCCCTATGTGAAAATGTCCAAATTGGGCCCAAATTGTCATTATTTTGTGTGGCCACCATTATTTTCCAGCACTGCCTTAACCCTCTTGGGCATGGAGTTCACCAGAGCTGCACAGGTTGCCACTGGAGTCCTCTTCCACTCCTCCATGACGACATCACGGAGCTGGTGGATGTTAGAGACCTTCCGCTCCTCCACCCTATGTTTGAGGATGCCCCACAGATGCTCAATAGGGTTTAGGTCTGGAGACATGCTTGGCCAGTCCATCACCTTTACCCTCAGCTTCTTTGGCAAGGCAGTGGTCATCTTGGAGGTGTGTTTGGGTTCATTATCATGTTGGAATACTGCCCTGCGGTCCAGTCTCTGAAGGGAGGGGATCATGCTCTGCTTCAGTATGTCACAGTACATGTTGGCATTCATGGTTCCCTCAACTCCAGTGCCGGCAGCACTCATGCAGCCCCAGACCATGACACTCCCACCACCATGCTTGACTGTAGACAAGACACACTTGTCTTTGTACTCCTCACCTGGTTGCCACCACACACGCTTGACACCATCTGAACCAAATAAGTTTATCTTGGTCTCATCAGACCACAGGACATGGTTCCAGTAATCCATGTCCTTAGTCTGCTTGTCTTCAGCAAACTGTTTGCAGGCTTTTCTTATGCATCATCTTTAGAAAAGGCTTCCTTCTGCGACGACAGCCATTCAGATCAATTTGATGCAATGTGCAGCGTATGGTCTGAGCACTGACAGGCTGACCCCCCACCCCTTCAACCTCTGCAGCAATGCTGGCAGCACTCATACATCTATTTCCCAAAGACAACCTCTGGATATGACGCTGAGCATGTACACTCAACTTCTTCGGTCGACCATGGCGAGGCCTCTTCTGAGTGGAACCTGTCCTGGTAAATATATGTATGGTCTTGACCACCATGCTGCAGCTCAGTTTCAGGGTCTTGCCAATCTTCTTATAGCCTAGGCCATCTTTATGTAGAGCAAAAATATTTTTTTTCAGCTCCACAGAGAGTTCTTTGCCATGAGGTGCCATGTTGAACTTCCAGGGACCAGTATGAGAGAGTGAGAGCGATAACACCAAATTTAACACACCTGCTCTCCATTCACACCTGAGATCTTATAACACTAACGAGTCACATGACACCGGGGAGGAAAATGGCTAATGGGGCCCAATTTGGACATTTTCACTTAGGGGTGTACTCACGTTTGTTGCCAGCGGTTTAGACATTAATGGCTGTGTGTTGAGTTATTTTGAGGGGACAGCAAATTTACACTGTTATACAAGCTGTACACTCACTACTTTACATTGTAGCAAAGTGTCATTTCTTCAGTGTTGTCACATGAAAAGATAGAAGAAAATATTTATAAAAATGTGAGGGGTGTACTCACTTTTTTACTGTAAATAGATTTAGAGAAAAATATCCAATTTAGTCAAATGGATATAGATAGATAGATAGATAGATAGATAGATAGATAGATAGATAGATAGATAGATAGATAGATAGATAGATAGATAGATAGATAGATAGATAGATAGAGAGAGATAGATAGATAGATAGATTATATTGTCAAAAGTATTGGGACTGTTATACAAGCTGTACACTACTTTACATTGTAGCAAAGTGTCATTTCTTCAGTATTGTCACATGAAAAGATAGAATTAAACATTTATAAAAATGGGAGGGGTGTACTCACTATCTATCTATCTATCTATCTATCTATCTATCTATCTATCTATCTATCTATCTATCTATCTATCTATCTATCTATCTATCTATCTATCTATCTATCTATCTATCTATCTTTTCTCTATTCCATGTTTACAGTATATGCAGCATTGGATGTTGAGCCTGGCAGCCATTCCTCAGGCCTAATGAGCGCTCCCCAAAGCCCAGACTTAGCACTAATTTTAGCACCTTGTAATTAACATTTTCTTTATCAAGGACAGTGGTGATGGGGCCGGGTCCTGCTTGGGGAGCGCAGTATTCCTCAGTTAGCGGTGCTTGTACTGTATAGGAACATTAGATGTTACATTTGTTTTTAATTGTAATTAATCATGAAAGCGTAACACGTGACACGGGTGGTTTAGACTGGGTTCATTGTGTTTATATACATACATATTTTTTCAATTATCTCATATTTTTTGTATTTATAGGGCTGATTTGGGGCTTTGGTATCATGTGAGTAATTAATATAAACTAGAAAAGCCGGCAGCAGGGGAAGAGGTAATTTGAGTTAACGAAATCCCTGATACATGTAAAGAGGAATATCATTTTTAAACTCTGGTTTAAAAAAATTCTATTCAAGTATATATTGTTAACTTAAAAAAAAAAGTCCCTTCTGTTGCTCTCAGCCTCCTCCAAATCTTTAAATTCCTTTTTTTTGGCTTCAACATTTACAGGTCTCTTCCCCATCCATAGCCAGTGACTGGACAGTGAAAGGAGAAGCAGTAGATTGATGCGCTCATCTCTCAGTCACTCTGCTCTCTCCTTCTATCAGCAGCACACTTCTTGCTCTTTCTTGTTATGCTTCTCTCTCCCCCAATCTGGGCTCTGCTGCACAGTAAGGGTCCTTTCACACGGGACGGATCCGTGATGATCCGCCCCGTGAACATCCGCTTGCTCAGCGGGGATCGCTCCATGGATCCCCGCTGAGCAGGCAGATGACAGGTCCGTCGCTGCACACTGTGCAGCGACAGACCTGTCAGAGTGCCGCTCTCCCCTATGGGGGATCGGATGATGACGGACTGTAGAGTCCGTCATCACCCGATCCGATCCGAAAACAGATGGAAAAGTACGTTTTTCCTCCGTTACACTTTTTCGGATCGGAGCGGGTCGGATGTCAGCGGAGGTCTATGGAGGGTCCGTTCAGGTCCGCCTAAAAAAACTGACAGGCGGACCTGAACGGATCGTTTATGTGAAAGAGGCCTAAACTGCAAGAGGCTGATACCAGTTAAATGTAGCTACTTTTACTGCTTGCATTTTAGAAATAATGTACATTCAAAGATATATTAACCACTTGCTGACCAGCCGCTGCAGTTTTACTGCGGCAGAATGGCACGGCTGGGCGAAACGACTTTGTGTAACATCGCTTCGCCCTGTGGCTGCTCGCCCCCGGAGCCAATGCGAGTGCCAGGCAGTCGCAATTACCGCCGAGCTCCCGCGATTGCTGGTGACACAGTTTCCGGTTCTCTGAGGGGAGAAGAGACAGATCGTCTGTTCACACAAAGTATGAACAGCGATCTGTCATCTCCCCTAGACAGTCCCCTCCGCCCTTCAGTTAGAACACACAATAGGGAACACAATGAACCCCTTGATCTCCCCCTAGTGTTAACCCCTTCCCTGCCAGTGACATTTTTACAGTAATCAGTGCATTTTTATAACACTGATCGCTGTATAAATGCCAATGATCCCAAAAATGTGTCAAAATTGTCCAATGTGTCCGCCATAATGTCGTAGTAAGTGGGCTTAGCACCATATAGCAATATGGTGTGACCAAATCCCCATATTTTTTGATAATGTTTTTTGAAAATGTTTAGGTGTTTTAAACTAGCCTTGCTGGAGGTAAATGTCTTTTTTGCATGCGTGCGCTGTAATATTTTGTTCTGCTGTATGGTCTTATGGCTGCACCATCCTTAATGCATCTTTTAGGGTGTGCCCCCCAAATATTTTGTTCGCCATAATGTCGCAGTCCCGATAAAAATCGCAGATCGCCATCATTACTAGTAAAGAAAAAAAAAATAACAATAAAAATGCCATAAAACTATCCTCTATTTTGTAGACGCTATAACTTTTGTGCAAACCAATCAATATACGCTTATTGCGATTTTTTTTTTTTTTATTTTTTACCAAAAATATGTAGAACAATTTTTTTTTATATATTTTTGGGGGATATTTATTATAGCAAAATGTAAAAAATATTGCGTTTTTTTCAAAATTGTTGCTATTTTTTTGTTTATAGCGCAAAAAATAAAAAACGCAGAAGTGATCAAATACCACCAAAATAAAGCTCTATTTGTGGGAAAAAAAGGACGTCAATTTTGTTTGGGTCACACGGCCGCGCAATTGTCAGTTAAAGCGAGGCAGTGCCGAATCGCAAAAAGTGCTCTGGTCAGGAAGGGGGTAAAATCTTCCGCAGCTGAAGCGGTTAATAAATATAGAGCTGTGGGTGTTTTTTTAAATCTGCCTGGAGTTCTGCTTTAACCCTTTCACCATACATGGGCAGCCGTGGAAAAGGGGGGGGGGGGTTACCCACATACTACAGAAGCTGGGAGTGAGTATGTGTAAATTTGACAGGCTGACTGCGATTGGGTGACTGTACAGACACCTGACCATTTCCACAGACCCCCCCATAGTGCTTTCCTCACCTGCAAAATCTCCCCCCCTCATGCCGGGTGCCACTGGGTAGAGGGGAGAGGGAGGGAGGGGACCAGCGCATGTCTGATTGCTGATCTCACCTCCCTAGAATGAATATGGAAGCATTATATATTATGTCACTTCCAGCTACAGCTGTCACTTTCCCCGGCCACTGTGCCACAATCTGCACTCCATTATTTACAGTGGAAGGCAGGTGATCTAACAAAATGCTATTACGTAGCAGATTTTTGCTCCCCTTTGTGATAGGAACTAAGTTCAAGTGATATTAAAGCAGAACTCCACCCAAAAGGGGAAGCTCTGCTTGTTTGCCCCCCGCCCCTCTGCTGCCACATTTGGCACCTTTCAGGAGGGAGCAGGTACCTGCTTTTGACAGGTACCCGCTCCCACTTCTGGGTGACTTTGCATGGCATAGGGACACTGCTGGTTTCCCTTACAAAGAATGGGAGCAGCACCTGAGATCCGATTGAAAAATTGGCTTGGGGTCCCGAAATCGCGGGATCCCTGGACAGGCGGGTATCCTAATATTAAAAGTCAGCAGCTACTGTATTTGTAGCAGCTGACTTTTAATTTTTTTGGAGGCCGGAGCTCCACTTTAAAGTCTTGGGGTTTTTTTTGTTTATAAATAACAAACAGCATAAAGCAGCCCCGATCCTCCTCTTCTCGGGTCCCTCGCCGGCTCTCCTGGCTCCTCCCTCCTGCTGAGTGCCCCCACAGCAAGCAGCTTGCTATGGGACACCTGAGCCAAGCCGCTACTCTGTGTGTCCATTCTCCGCCCCCTCTCTCCTCATTGGCTCACTGACTTTAAATGACAGCCGCGGGAGCCAATGACGCCCTCTGCTGTGTCTCAGCCAATCAGGAGGAAGAATCCTGGACAGCCGAGGCGCTCATGCAACATTGCTGGATTGAGATGGTGCTCAGGTACGTATTAGGGGGGCTGCTGAACACAGAATGTTTTTTTTTCTTAATGCATAGAATAAGATAAAAAAAAACCTTCTGCCTTTAGAACCACTTTAAGTGAAAATAAGTGTAAAAAATGAAAGTTACACCCAAGGTCTTAAACCTCCCCCCCTGAAAAATTAAGCACCCCCCCACACCCAAATACATGCACATGCGAGCGCAAAAAGGCATTGGAGGGGCCCACGTTTGAAACCACCGATTGCACTACACATTTTACATATCGTTGCACATGTCAGAGTGAGAGAAATAATTCTACAACCATTATTTATGTTTAACTTTTAACTTTAACCACAGCTCCGGAAGGTTTTACCCCCTTCCTGACCAGGCCATTTTTTGGGATACGGCACTGTGTTGCTTTAACTGACAATTGCCTGAACATGATGCTGTACTCAAATAAAATTGATGTCTTTTTTCCCACAAATAGAGCTTTCACTTGGTGGTATTTGATCACCTCTGCGTTTTTTTTGGTGTTTTTTTTATGCTATAAAAAAAGGCCGACAATTTTGAAAAAAAAAAAATATATTTTGTACTTTCTGCTATAAAACATATCCAGTAAAAAAAATGTAAAAGATCAAATTTCTTCATCAATTTAGGCCAATTTGTATTCTGTTACATATTTTTGGTAAAAAAAAAAAAAATCCCAATAAGCGTATATTGATTGGTTTCGCTAAAGTTATAACGTCTACAAACTATGGGATATTGTTATGAACTTTTTATTTTATTTTTTTATTGTTTTTACTAGTAAATGGCAGTGATCAGCAATTTTTAGCGGGACTGCAATGTTCCGGAGGACAAATCTGACACTAAGTGGTACTTTTTGGGGACCAGTGACACCGATGCAATGATCTAGTGCTAAAAAAAATGCACTGTCACTGTATAAATGACACTGGCAGGGAAGGGGTTAACATCAGGGGCGATCAAAAGGTTAAGTGTGCTCCTAGGGAGTGATTTCTGACTGTGTGGGGGATGGACTGACTGGCGGAAGAGAGAGATCTGTGTTCCTGATTAGCAGGAACACAAGATCTCTCCCTTCCTCTCTGACAGAACAGCCGTCTGCCTTGTTTACATAGGCAGACGGCTGTTTCTGCCTCTCCTACACATGATCGACGGGGCCCCGGCGCCCATCGCGGCCACCGGACCCGCTGATTGACTCCTGCTGTGTCCAATCACAGAGGGAGCGCGGCTCCGGTGGCGCAAGCGCAATCCCCAGAGCCGATACGAGAAATCACGTACAGGTATATGATTTTGCGCTTAAGGGCCGCCCTGCCGCAGTATATGTACTTGGGGTGATCCTTAAGTGGTTAAACTGATGACCTGCAGAGACTTTTAAAGCATCGCCTATAGAAAATTTTGTCTTCCAAAGTTCATCGGCAGACGTCTGCAATTTTAAGGGATTGACATGTTTGTATCTATTTACTCAGCACAATCTCATCTTTTAATTTGGGTTCATATATTGCATTTTATGTATATATTACTCAGTATATTTACGTTAATGTGCACTCGATAAACCATTGCATTACTATCAATATAAAAGTTTGGAACTACCACTATTTAATCTCTCTGCTTTCAGAAAATATATAGTAAAAATACCTAAAGTTCAGGGAATTGAACTATTCTCAGACATAAAATGATTTATTAATTACATTTCTTTTTTAAATTTTTCTCCTCTTGTAATGATGTGTTGTTCTATGTTGGCCTGTTTGTCTGTCTTTTGGGTGTTAATTTGTAAGTCATGGTCTATATGGGTGTGTAAAATACATTTGGTATTACGGTCATTTTAGTATATGGATAACAATGCTTGACTATTATATTAGTGAAATATAAATCCAATTATTGATATAATGGGTTAGAGATACCCTATTTAAGTTAGAAGGGGGGCACAAGTTTTGGAGTTATATATGTAGATTGAAAGAACAAATCCCTTGATGAGGTACTTTTCTGGAATTAGGGCATAATTTTAAAATGATAGATATTGTTCCACAGTTAGATCTCAATAGGATTATGCAGAAAGTAGAAGGGGAGGAGATATTTTAACACAATGTGTTTATTGTATAAAATGTCTATATATATATTTTTTTTTTTGGTCAAAATTCTTTATATATATTGTTTAAAATTAAAAACGTATACAATAAAGATTATATTAAAAAAAAAAAAAAAAATGCAAAAACAGTTCTGGCAACAAAAGGGTTAATTAGCCATTTGCTGACCTCTTGCTGAGCATTGCTGAGGGTTTTCCTTTTGTTGGACAACCAAGTTCAAAGTTTTCAACTTGTTTCTCTACATTGTATAACTCTATTTTTTCATGTAGTGCAGCAAAGTGCTTAGCACTTCCACCTAGTAGCATTAAGGTCGTCCATTTGAATCCCAACCATGGCACTACCTGCCTGGAGTTTGCATGTTCTCTCTGTGCCTGTGTGGGTTTCCTCCCACACTCCAAAGACATGCTGGGAGATTAATTGGCTCCTGTCTAAATTTGCCCTAGTATGTATATCAGTGGCGGCTGGTGCTCAAAATTTTTGGGGGGGCGCAAACAAACTGAAAAATTCTGAAGAAAAAAAACATCAATTGCAGCCTCACTGTACCATCAAACGCAGCCACTGTGCCCATCAAACTCTCCCACTGTGCCATCAAATGCTCCTGCTGTGCCCATCAAATACTCCTGCTGTGCCCATCAAATGCTGCCACTCTGTCACCCCCCAGCCGCCCACCCGCCCGCCCGCTCGCCGGCACTTACCCTGTCTCGGTGGGGCAGTGGGTGATGGTGGCGGGCGGTGGTCCTCTATGCTCCTCCATGTCCTTGATGTTTCCTCCCATCCTCTCCTCCCGTCCTCTCCTATGATTGGATGCCTGATAGGCATTCAATCACATTGCCTGTCATTTCAGCCAATCAGGTGACGGGTAACAGACCCGAGCACCTAATTGGCGGAGAGGCGGTTCAGTGTTAGGAAAGCGAACATTCATTTGCTTTTCTAACACAGCTGGGTGAACTGCGAGTGCCAAGCATAGCGCTTGCAGGTCACCTTTTTTGATGCCTATTAGAGCCTATGGCTCTAATCGGGTGCTTCAAAAACACCCCCCGCCGCTATAATTCAGGTGCCCGAAAAGGGGCTGGGTGCCTGAATAGGGGGTGGCAGCAGCAGCCATGGATAGATTCATTCAATGCATGAATCTATCTATTGGTGATAGAGGGGGTGGCTGGAGAGAGGGGGCGGCGCTCGTTCGCCCTTATGGACGCACCGCCACTGATGTGTATATATGCATATGACTTAGGGACCTTAGATTGTAAGCTCCTTGAGGTGCTATATAAATATCTGTAATAAATAAATAAAAATAGCGCTACCCCAATAGGTACTGCTGATTTTATCTGGTTCTTTCCCAGACTGTACAGAGTCCACCAATCACACAAACCACAGTCCGTTTACTGGCTCCAATAAACTATCTAGGGGATCACTTTATATCATTTCTTGCTTGTAGAAGTTGTTACTGGAGAGGGATAGTAGGGTATGGGATACTCCAAAACATTTAAGCAGAGTTAGCAGAGGACACTGTTCTCTCAGTAAAGGTATCACTGTCTATGTCTCACAGTTGGGGACCATGAGATAGTTTTCAGAATAGTCTATTGGCTCATGACTGAGGATCATGAAGTAGTTTGCAGAATAGTTGAATTTTCACAACTGGGGATCATGATATATAGTGAGGACAGTCTATTGGCTTATGGCTGGTGACCATGTGGTGGTTTGCAGAATAGTTAAAGCCTCACAGCTGGGGACCATGAGAAAATTTGTAGGACAGTCTATAAGCTCATGGTTGGGGACCGAAAGGTAGTTTGCAGTATAGTTAAAGTCTCTACTAACAAATACTAGAGCAGATGTATCCACACAGGCTTCATCCCTTCATAGAGAAGCTGGGCAATCAGTCCTGATTGAGTTTCAGCCTATTTAGTACCCTCCCAGACCATCGCCCAAGAGCATAGTAAATATTCAGGCTTGTCATTTGAATTAAGCTCTGGTATCTTCTCCCAGAGGCAGGGGGAACCAATCAAACGCCCAGCCTGTGAAACCACAAACAGACCAAAGCAAAAGATCACCGCTCCTCTCATTACAGAGCAAGCCAAAAATGTAATTTACCTTGCATGCTATACTAGGAGGGTGCTACATCCACATTGCTTTTATTGCAAGGAAATAATAACACAGCTGCTGTTTTTGAATATAGCAAATATTAGTAATTTCTTTTCCAAATGTTTGTTCTTGTATGGTCTGCAGGTCGTGGATGAAACATTATGAAGGAAGCAACATAAACAATCCCTACCCAAGGTATTAGTCTAGATACGCATGATCAAAACAATATTTTCTTCATTAGATTGCAGCAACCAAGTCTAGGAACTTCCCACCCTGGGCTGCCGTTCATGGTACATTAGCACGAGTGATTCATTAAAGTGGATTGCAAACCTTCCCACACAGTATATAGACAGGTAATAGTTCCAATAGGAAACATTTCTGCAATATATATTGTAGGAATCTGTAAATATTTAAACTGACCCAAGCCCTAACTTGAAAAGAGAAATATGAAACAAAGATAGAACTTAATGTGTTGGTTTCCACTATATATAAAGGCTTAGTGTGTTTTATGTTAGCCTTTCCTCATCCAGCTAAATAGCCTGAATTGAAGTAACAGCACACCTGGCACAATGATATATGCCTCCTAGAATTGTACATTATTGTGTTAGAATATTCTCACAGAGCCTTAAGGTGGAAGTTCACCGTAGAATTACTCTAATGCTGCATACACACGATTGGAATTTCCGTCAAAAAAAGTGTGATGGGAGCTTTTGGTCGGATATTCCGACCGTGTGTATGCTCCATCCAACTTTTCTGTCTGAATTTCCGCCAGCAAAAGATTGAGAGCTGGTTCTCTATTTTTCAAGAAAAAGTTCTTGATGGAAATTCCGTTCGTCTGTATGCAATTCCGACGCGCAAAAAATCACGCATGCTCGTAAACAATTTGACACATGCTTGAAAGCATTGAACTTCATTTTCTCAGCTCGTCGTAGTGTTGTACGTCACCGCGTTCTTGACGGTCGAAAGTTTAGAGGACTTTTGTGTGACCGTATGTATGCAAGCCAAGCTTGAGTGGAATTTCGTCGGAAAAACCAAGATTTTTCCGATGGAAATTCCGCTCGTGTGTACGGGGCATAAGAGAAATAAACAGCTGTAGAACAACTGCACTGTAGTGTAGCAGATGCGCTCAACCACTCTACACCGTTCTTGTCTGGACCCCGGGGTAGTAACTTTGTCCTAAGAGTGTACCATGGGCATTAGGCCCTCCAAGGGAACTCTTTCTTGTGTGTGGGGACACTTGTGGGACAACCCATCCTGGCTTAATCAGTACCTGTTGACAGTCCTCTGCCTATCTACTTCATCCCTTAAACCAACGGACCCTGCTTTTCCCCTCGGACCCAAGTTTAGTTTCCAGGAGACATCCCCATATGGAGGTTAGGAAAAGGATGAGTCCACATCAGGTTTGCCTTTTTTTCTTGATTTACTGAACCAATATGAGCAAGGGTATTTACATACTTCAGCCAAATAAAATTCTATTCAAGTATGTATTCTTAAAGCGGAGTTCCACCTAAAAATGGAACTTCCGCTTTTCCGGTTCCCCGCCACCTCTGGTGTAACATTTGGCACCTTTCAGGGGAGAGCAGATACCTGTCTAATACAGGTATTTTGCTCCCACTTCCGGGCCTAGATACCAGAGCCACCCGCGGGTATCTATGCCACTTCTGGCACCTTCTCCATCCCCCCCGCTGTCTTCTGGGAGACACACAGCAGTTGGGTGAAAAAGGCAGGCATAGTCTGGCTCTCTTGATAAGAGCCTGTGACAGCCCTTACCACACCGGGAGATTTTGATGGCAGGGGGCATGGACAGAAGAGGATTTCAACTAAGGGTCAGTCCACACAATAGAAATGCAATCCAGATGCATTTCTGTATGTGCATTTTTGATGTGTTTCCGGTGCATTTTTGAGGCTTTCCAGAGCATTTTTCCCCTATTTTTTTTTTTTTATCTTAGGGGCCAGTTGACACCACATGCAGTCTAGTGCCTTTTTTTTGGGCATCAAAAATGCATGGAAAGTAGGTTATATAGTTTCCAATGGCATAGTTCATACCAGTGCAGTCAGTTACAGGGCATACCACAGCTGCTTGAAAACAATAGCTGGTGATTCCTTCATCTATGTTGTTTGAATGAGTTCACTGCAGGAGAAGTAGCATTGTCACCCCATCAGAGGAAGCACTCCAACTGGCAGGATTGACAGACTATTTTTAAAGGGCTAATGATTGTTTTTGAATGTGAACTTATATTCCTAGAAACCGTATGTATAAAATACAATTACTATTGTTATTATTATTATGTAAAAGATGATTTTTCAAAAAAAAATGTCTTGACTGCTGAGAAGCTTAGTCTTGTCTTACCCCCCACTTATTTAAACCACAACAAAACCCTTGTCACCCAAAAAGGCACATAGGCCACTTTAAGATGGAAGTAGGGCAAGGCCACAGCTTTATTGAACATCTTAGTATAACAACCTTCAAGATACATATACCATGCCAGTCACGGTTACACCGTGAACATCTTTAACCAAACCGTATAGTCTAAGAGGCTTGTCTCCACCATCAGTGCGAGACAGGCATTAAACTGACCCCGTAATTAACTTGAGGACATGGCCCATAAAGTAATACCAATAGCTGGCAAGGTAAAACCTCCAAGGAAGCTGTGACGAAAACACAACGGGCGGGTGGGTGGGCAACTCTTGTGACGTCAACTTTTCTTGGAACTAGTGGGACATGCCTCTGCGTAGCCTTTTCTAGAGTTCTGGCTCCACCCAGTCACCTCGTTCCATTGTAGCCAATCCCAACGGAGCCACTCCGACTCCCTGATTAGGTTGGCGCCCCGCTTGGTTGCCAAGCATCCAACAGTCAAGGCTCCCTCTCCTTAGGGAGGGTTGGGTCAAGGGGCCTTCATTATTTATCTATTTGGTAAGTTTACAGACTTGATGTTTCATGTAATGGTTGGATGCAACATGTGATTATTCTCCTAATCAAGATGGTCCCATCTCTGCTAGGAGAGAGGAAAAAGCTGCATCCCCACTGTGTGCTTCATTCTCCAAACTGTTCCAGTCTTGTCCAAAGCACAACTTTAAAGCCTCCATAAAACTTCTACATTTATTTGGAGCTTTTCAACTGCTTCTAAACATAGAGTATTCCAAACTTTGAAAAAATTTAATTATTTTGCACAAATATTTATCTGATTTGTGCAAAATAAGAAACATTGAACAATTTTTTTGTATCCCTGAACACAAAAAAAGAAAAAATATATAATCAGTTTAATTTATTATGTGTAATATAAACCTTTGCACTTGTCCTGATGAAACTGCATTAAAATTTGTGTCCAAATTTATGTTACTTAAATGCGCTTCTTGTCATATTTTGGTAATATTTATTTTCACATTTTAATCTATAAGGCAACATTGTATCTTTTGGCGTTGGTGACACTGTGTTTATTCATTAGAGGTGAATATTGTATTATGCACTAGAGGAAAAATAATGTGCTTGAAAAAATTTTTAACAAATTGGTTATATGTCAGTTAGAAGATATAAACTTTTTTTTTTTTTTATTGGCTGCTGAATGAAACATGTTTTCACAATCTTCTCCCAGTTAAAATTACTCTCAAAACTTTAATCCTGTGTAAATATTACATCACCAAAAACACAAATTAAATTAAGAAAATAAGTTCTGTAACACAATTTTGTTGGCATGATCTGATATCTGTCAGCAATTCTGTGAAATAAAACTAATAGGAGTTAATTTCTAAGCAAGGGTATATCGTATTCTACTTTAATCATATAAAACATTGATTACAGTGGAACAGTGCCAAAACTAGTTCAATTAAATTAGAGTAGGAGTCTATGAATCCATGAATGGGGGGGGGGTAAATAAAGACGCAAACAGAGTTAGATTAAGTTTTTTAAGGACGTGGTCTTTGTGGTTGGTGTAAATCCCGGTGGAGATGTAACCAAATCTTTGGATAAAGAAAGCTGTCTTATTTTTGGTATCTCTTTACAGTAAATCCCTTTTCATGTGAAAATTTCTTAACATGTCGAAGAGGAATGAAAAATAAATTAGAAAATGATTTTGGGTCAGGACTCGGAACGAGTGTTTCAAGGCATAGCCAACTGTCTTTGACGTAAAGCTGGCTGGAAGAGAAAGATTTAGGGAGGTGGCCATTGGAACAGATGGAACACAGCTCTTTGCCGAGTGTGCTCTGTACTTTCATCTCTTTTTGGGCTACATGCAGCCCTCTTAGGTCTAATTTGTGGCACACCAATCAGTCTAACAATTTAAACAGGATCTGAACTGTGGAAGATGTTCCCATAAAAGGCAATTAAAGGACAAAGGATGTACAGAGGTATTTTAGATGAGCGGGAAAATAGGAAGACACAAAGGAATAAAACAACATGATTAAGATCTGTTGAGTTGTAGTAGTTAGTTTCAAAAAGTGTGGGGTTCTTAGAGCAACAAATTAACTTGATATTATACCAAAAATGAAATAAAACTCATATGGATCAAATGCCCCATTCTGTTATCACAGCCTGCTGCAGTATTTCACAGTACATGTTGATATTCATGGTTCCCTTTCCTCAATGAACTGTAGCTCCCCAGTGCCGGCAGCACTCATGTAGCCCCAGACAATGGCACTTCCACCAACATCCGTGACTGTAGGGAAGACACACTTGTCTTTGTACTCCTCACCTGGTTGCCGCCGCACACCCTTGACACCATCTGAACTAAATAAGTTTATCTTGGTTTCATCAGACACACAGGACATGGTTCCAGTAATCCATGTCCTTAGTCTGCTTGTCTTCAGCAAACTGTTTGTGGGCTTTCTTGTGCATCATCTTTAGAAAAGGCTTCCTTCTGGGACGACAGCCGTGCAGACCAATTTGATGCAGTGTGTGGCTTATGGTCTGAGCACTGACAGGCTGACCCCCCACCCCTTCAACCTCTGCAGAAATGCTGGCATCATCATACATCTATTTCCCAATGACAACCTCTGGATATGACGCTGAGCATTCAACTTCTTTGGTCGACCATGGCGAGGCCTGTTCTCAGTGGAACCTGTCCTGTTAAACCGATGTATGGTCTTGGCCACTGTGCTGCAGCTCAGTTTCAGGGTCTTGGCCATCCTTTTATATCCTAGGTCATCTTTATGTAGCGCAACAATTCCTTTTTTCAGATCCTCAGAGAGTTCTTTGCCATGAGGTGCCATGTTCAACTTCTAGTGACCAGTAAGAGAGAGTGAGAGCGATAACACCAAACTTAACACACCTGTTCCCCATTCACATCTGAGACCTTGTAACACTATCGAGTCACATGACATCGTGGAAGGAAAATGGCTAATTGGGCCCAGTTTAGACATTCTATTTTCACATTTGTTGCCAGCGGTTTAGACATTAATGGCTGTGTGTTGAGTTATTTTGAGGGGACAGCAAATTTACACTGTTATACAAGCTGTACACTCACTACTTTACATTGTAGCAAAGTGTCATTTCTTCAGTGTCGTCACATGAAAAGATACAATAAAATATTTACAAAAATGTGAGGGGTGTACTGACTTTTTTGATATACTGTATGTGCGGGTGAGAGGAATAAGTTTTAGCACCACAACCCTTGAATATTCTAGTACAAAATGAACATTGAATAGGAGTTGTATTTTAAATGTGCTACAACAACTGACCAAACATAACAGTTAAAATCCAGAAATATTTATTACAAATCCATTTTAAAATCCATAGAAAATTTTACAAGAATGTTTTTTGATAATATTCCTTGTGTATACTGCAGGGTATTGACAGAGTCCTCTATGCATTTTTCTTCTACATGTTTCGCCATATGACTTCTCTTAAAGATGTTTGGTCAATTGATATAGCACCTTTAAAATCCCACTCCTATCCAATGTTCAATTTGTCAGGATAAGGTGTAAAGCACACTTTAAGTGGTCTGGAGTGCATGTGCTCCTTCAACTGGGAGTGCACTTAGTTGCCCCGGCTAGAGAAGTGTATGCACTCCTGCCCACTAAAATATGCTGTAAATCTTTTCCTGATGAAGTGGCCACTAGTGATGATCTAAGGCAGTGTTTCTCAACCTTTTTTCAGTCAAGGCACCCTTTAAAATTATAGACAATCTTAAGGCACCCCTTAAAATTATGGTCAGTCTTGAGGCTCCCCATTCTAAAATGTAAAAAACTATTCTAATAGCTTTACACAATGCAGCAACATCTGTAGGATACCCAACGTTAGAGGTGATTTATTCTTCCAAAGCAAATGCATGTTTGCACACTGATACTGTGATTAGTAGTCCAATGTTACTCTTCTCCCTCAATTTCTCTCCATCAGTCAGCTATCACTGCAGTGCTGAGGGAGAGGGGCACAGGAGGGTCAAACAAGGTTGCTGTGGAGGCAACAGACATCATCCTTATTAACTGATGATGTGATTGGTTGTTAGGATACCAGTGTCTAGAAAGTCGTGATGGTGCATAATGGAAACCCCTGGCTTTGTCGAACTAAAAGGCAGGCTTGATCCACCTGCTGGCTTGTATACAATTTTGATACATTTTTAGGCATTTTGCCCCTGAAACCTCAAGGCACCCATGCAACCTCATGGCACAGGGTGCCTGGGCACATATCAATACATAGCTGCAGCCAAGAAATTGCCCTCCCCACAGTTGCAGGTAATAAAGGTGTTGATTACATCATTGATCTAATAAGGCCATATAGCAATGATGTTGTACAAATATGGCCATATGACAAGGTTAAATCAATGATGTCACCAGCATCCCCTTTCCTCTGTGCAACTTAGGGGCAGGGAATTCCTCATCTGTAGCTGATTGGGCTGTCAGCATGCTACCATATCTTCCCATTCGGCCCAAACCTTAGTTTAGATCACTAGTGGCCACCAACAAACCGTGAAATATATTGATGGTGTGTTTTACATGTTTTTTTGACCAATAAATATCTACTTTTTGAAGAATACACTTTTCTTGTTCTACGGGTACCTCTATTGACCTCAATTCTGGTTCTATTTTTGGGATATGTATACCAGAAGACAAAGATAGTTAAAGATAGTCACTAGCAATGCCTGCTGTTTCCCTGCAACTGATATTTTCTCATTACTGAACTACCATACTGCCTTCCAGTGTGGAAGTGGCCACCATAGTAGAGTAGCAGGGCCTTGCTTCTTCATGTCATGATGGGTGATCTGATGACTGGTGGATAAATATTCAAAGATGAACAGGAGAGGTGTAGAAAGAACTGATACCTAGAATTACTGAAGTATAAGCAGGAAGATCCTTGCACTGCAAAATTTCATGTACAGCTTCCTCTCCAGCAAAGTGAACAGTGAGCAGCACAGTAGTGACATAACCAAATCTTATTCCAAATCTGGTGAGACAAGCAGTCAGAGACAGCATTGCCTTGTATGATCTCATGCTGCAGATAAACAGCTCTGAGGCTCAAGGCATAGAATTGCTTAGACACGGGAAGTATTTTCCAGGAGGGATTGAAGACAAAGTCTCTCAGGTTATTGCTTAGGTACAATAACATTTCTATGTTACAAATGTACCATATAATATAACAATCTTCAGTTTTTGTGTCCAGGTTCCTTTTACATTGAATGAGGTCTAATCTTTGTTAAAACTCAATAAAGCTAATATATGGATAAAAAGCATTTAGAAAGAACAGTTACTTTGCATAACAGGCACCTCAAAGTTACCCTCTTTGTTGGATGCTGTCTCGCCTGGCCTCCTTCCCCTTGACTAGTGCAAATAATGTCTGTAAAATTATCCCAGCATATGCAGCCATATAGGCTGAAACAAGCATTTTGAGGTACAGCATGTATATCTCAAAACATAAGGTGATTTTCAGGGCACAGACCAACTGGCTAACTGTTTTGGGATTATGGACTAAAACTGGATGAAATATATATAGAGAATACAAACATTATGCAGATAATGTCCATGGGAAAATTAAATCCAGGACCTCAGCATGACAAGGCCATGGATTTAACTATCAATTAGTAGGCTTCCCATAAAATACTTCAGTCACCCTGACTCCAGGACAATAAGTGAAGGGGACATGACAAAAATTCAAACCCTTGTCCACTCAAATTAAACAAAATGGCTAGCATTTGGCTTTAAAAACAAGAATCTTCAAGTCAGTTTCAAAACTTGCCTAGCCTGTTGGAACCATTTTTAGCACTATAGACCAAGGATCTCCAAATGTTCTAAGCAAAGAGCCAATTTACTGTCCTTCAGGCTTCAGGGGGGGCAGACTGTGGATTATGGGTGTAGAAAATTCCCCAGCATCAGTGCCCCATCATTGGTTTTAATGGAAGAAATAGTACTCCATTGATGGTGTTAGTAGGGGAAATGGTGCCCCATCAATGATGTCAGCTGGTGGAATAGTTCACCAATGGCCAGATAAAGTCAAGCAAAGGGAAATGAACTCCTAAAAGTCACACATCACAGCAAAACCCTGTAAGAAGGTGTATGACAGCCTCAGCCCGGGGTCCAACCAGGCCATATCTCCCAATGCATTTTACTAAACCCCCGAGCTTAGTCGTGATTAAGTACCAGGGGCAGAGTGAAATGTGTTGGGGGCGTGGCCTGGTTGGAGCTGAGGCTGTCATACACCTCCTTACAGGATTTGCTGTGATGTGTACATTTTAGGACTTCCTCGCCCTACTAGATGTTTTGAGCTGGGACGAGTTCTGTTCTTGTTGGCAGTCCTTGCGGTTTGTCATACAAGAGGACCTAGTGGAGCCCTATGTGGCACCTGTCATTTTTGTTAAATCAAGCAAAGAGCTAAATTTAGCCCCTCGGCCACAGTTTGGAGACCACTGCTATAGACAAAAAACACACTTTCCCTTTTGACACATTGATAAATGAAAACCAATGTAAAGCGATGTGTAAATTGTTGGCGCTATATAAGTACCTGTAAAAAATGTTTTAAAAATTATATAAAATATACGATGCAAAAATAGTGCTGAAGCTGTGCTAACAGGTTCTCTTTATTGGAAAAAATACCACAAAGCAAATTGTCTATGTAAAACAAGCCTCAGATAGAAGCTGCTGAACCCTTACTCCTGGATCACAGGCCAGTTCTGGGACAGCTGAGCTGAGTGTGCTGAACTGCACACCTATTTTTCAGACCTAGTATTCAGTTGGGAAGTAAGCTTCCATCGGAGACATGTCACACCCTTTGGGACATATTCCTTTAATAATGCATAGCTCAGATTGACAGCTGTGGGGATAAAAGCTGATGAGTCATTAGCTGCCAGGTAAACGTCTCATTTTTGTTGTGTTTTTTTGTTCTTTGGCGGTGTGTTACAATTATATCCATGCTTCTTTGTTGGAGCCTATCCGCTTGTTCCATACCGGTAGATCAGGGTCACCTCAGGTAAGAAAACAGACAAAACCTTTATAAAGCATTGCACACATAAATAAATGATTATTGTGTGGCTCTACAATCTGACTGACACCGAGCATGTCAATCTAAAAGTTACAATGGAAAGAAAAGTTTATAAACTACCATAGCAACTCATAATCATATTTTTCCTTCTTATATGTATCATTTATTTCAATTACTTATTTACACTTTATTGAAATTACCAGCTGCTCTCAGTGTCTTTGGCCATGCAGAATGGCATTTAATTTTTTAACAGGAAGGAAAGATAATCCTGAAACACCTGTTATAAAATATATATATATATATATATATATATATATATATATATATATATATATATATATATATATATATATATATATATATATATATAAATATATATATATATATATATACACAGTGTCTTGAAAAAGTATTCATATCCTTGACATTTTCCACATTTTGTCATGTTACAACCAAAAATGTAAATGTATTTTATTGGGATTTTATGTGATAGACCAACACAAAGTTGCACATAATTGTGAAGTGGAAGGAAAGTGATAAATGGTTTTCCAAATTGTTTCACAAATAAATATGTCAAAAGTGTGTATTCAGCCCCCCTGAGTCAATACTTTGTAGAACCGCCTTTCACTGCAATTACAGCTGCAAGTCTTTTTGGGGATGTCTCTACCAGTTTTGCACATCTAGAGAGGGACATTTTTGCCCATTCTTCTTTCCAAAATAGCTCAATCTCTGTCAGATTGGATGGAGAGGGTCTGTGAACAGCAATTGTCAAGTCTTGCCACCGATTCTCAATTGGATTTAGGTCTGGACTTTGACTGGGTCATTCTAACACATGAATATGTTGATCTAAACCATTCCATTGTAGCTCTGGCTGTATGTTTAGGGTTGTTGTCCTGTTGTAAGGTGAACCTCTGCCCCAGTCTCTAACATGCTTTCTTCTTTTAAAATTGCCCTGTATTTGGCTCCATCCATCTTCCCATCAACTCTGGCCAGCTTCCCTGTCCCTGCTTAAGAAAAAGCATCCCCACAACATGATGCTGCCACCACCATGTTTCATGGTGGGGATGGCGTGTTCAGGGTGATATGCAGTGTTTGTTTTCTGCCACACATAGTGTTTTGCTTTTAAGCCAAAAAGTTCAATTTTGGTCTCATCTGACTAGAGCACCTTCTTCCACATGTTTGCTGTGTCCTCCACATGGGTTCAAATTGCAAACGGGACTTCTAATGGCTTTCCTTCAACAATGGCTTTCTTCTTGTTGCTCTTCCATAAAGGCCAGATTTGTGGAGTACCCGACTAATAGTTGTCCTGTGGACAGATTCTCCCATCTGAGCTGTGGATCTCTGCAGCTCCTCCAGAGTTACCATGATCCTCTTGGCTGCTTCTCTGATTAATGCTCTTTTTGCCCGGCCTGTCAGATTAGGTGGACGGCCATGTCTTGGTAGGTTTGCAGTTGTCCTATACTCTTTCCATTTTCAGATGATGGATTGAACAGTGCTTCAATCCACGTTTAAAGCTTGGGATATCTTTTTATAACCTAACCCTGCTTTAAACTTTTCCACAACTTTATCCCTGACCTGTCTGGTGTGTTCCTTGGCCTTCATGATGCTGTTTGTTCACTAAGATTCTCTAACAAACCTCTGAGGGCTTCACAGAACAGCTGTATTTATACTGCGATAAAATTAAATCGTAGTTACTATTTAGGTGACTTTGGAAGGCAATTGGTGCCATTAGATTTTAGTTGGGGTATCTGAGTAAAGGAGGCTGAATACAAATGCACACCACACTTTTCAGATATTTATTTGTAAAAAAATGTTGGAAATCATTTATCATTTTCCTTCCACTTCACAATTATGTGCCACTTTGTGTTGGTCAATGACATAAAATTCCAATAAAATACATTTACGTTTTTGGTTGTAACATAACAAAATGTGGAACATTTCAAGGGGTATGAAAATTTTTTCAAGGCATAGTATAATCATAATTATCTTTGTAAAGCTTCCTTTCCTCTCGATAGTTTACAGTTCACATTGTATTTGCTGTACAGTTGAATTTCAGGCTCTGCAAAGTCCATCTGAGTTGCTTTGATGTCTGACCCATGGATCTCCTACTAATATACAGGAAAATTTGGCCCATGTATGAAAAAAATCTGACAAATGTGCTTTATAAAAATGCAACTGATCTTTTGATGTAGACTAGTAATGAGCTTGGGTTCAGGTTTGGGCTTGGTCTGAATTAAATTTTGGTCAAACCTGGAAGTTAGCTCTCATTGGTGGGCCAATGAGCTGCAACCAGGACATTCCCCACCTTGCAGCTGAAGTGCTCAAAGGGGCGGGAATAATTGTCAATGTCATGGTCAATAGACATCAATGACCTAATATGGGCACAAGGCTATAATAGGTCAATGTCTTCAGAGTCAGTGAACATCATTGCCTAATATGGGCTATCCTTGGTCAATGTCATCATTGATCTAATACAGACACATGGCCATATAAGGGTTAATGTTAACATTAGGTCATTGTTGACCTATTATGGACACATGGCCTTATTAGATCAGTATCATCATGGTCAATGGACATTAGTGATCTAATATGGACAGATATTAGTGCAATGTCATCATTTGGTCAATATCACATAAGAATGAACTAGAATATTACAATGCTCTTGGGGGAATTATCATTCCCTCTATTATTGGTAGAAGGTCTGCAGTGTCTTTAAAGTGGAGCTTCACCCAAAAGGGGAAGTTCCGCTTCAATTACTTGTTCCCCTGCTCTTGAAGGATTTTTGAGGAGCTGGTACCCAATTTTGACAGGTACCTGCTCCCACTTCCTTTCTGACTACTTAGGTAGTCAGAAATAGAAGTCGTTCTCCCCCTCCCCCCGTAGTCTTCTGGGACACTGGCAGGTCCCAGAAGACTGCCTCCACCATTCACAATGTGCAGCGCTGCTCGTGCATGCGCAGTGGGCACCTGGCTCTGAAGTCGTAAGCTGTCACAGCCGGGTGCCCATAGTGAAGATGCCGGCACCGAGGAAAGAAGACAGCGGGTGAAACCCACTGAGGTGAGCACACTTCTGGATCGTGGGACAGGTGAGTGGCTGTTTTTAAAAAGTCAGCAACTACAGTATTTGTAGCTGCTGACTTTCATTTTTTTCACAAGAGACTAGAACTCCTCTTTAATGAAGGATTGAAGCCTCATAACACGAGGCATTAAATGTAAGTCCACAAACCTGCTAGCAGGCTCTGTTTGTGCTCCAATACCTGAAATTATTTGTCAACCTGGTGCTTTATGAATGCTCTTGTGAATCTTGGGTAATGAATAGAAAGTTGGTAAACTCGAGTGCTTAACTCTTAGGTAATCTAGGGTATCTTTGTCAATTATAACTTTATTGTAAGCCTCATATAGAAGGTCATTGGACTTCTGTTGGAACTTCTGTTGGACTGATTCCATCCTAATTCTATATTTATCATTATAACGATTAATAAGGCAATTGTTTGTCACTTGGTCATTGCATTTATATTTTAAATTCCATATTTTCACATACAGTATATAATCATGATGAGCCAACTGAAAATATAAATAGATAGATAGATAGACAGATAAATGATATAGAGATACTGTATAAAGTGTATATAGCAAAAAACGATAGATAGATAGATAGATAGATAGATAGATAGATAGATAGATAGATAGATAGATAGATAGATAGTTAGATAGATGATAGAGAGCTACATAGACAGATAGACACATGGATAGAAATATAGATAGAGAGATAGATAGATAGATAGATAGATAGATAGATAGATAGATAGATAGATAGATAGATAGATAGATAGATAGATAGATAGACATACAGATAGATTGATGGTAGATTTATAGTAGAAACAGTATAAAGTCGATAGATAGATAGATCGATAGATATATAGATAGATAGATAGATAGATAGATAGATAGATAGATAGATAGATAGATAGACAGACAGACAGACAGACAGACAGACATACATACATAGACATACAGATAGATTGATGATAGATTTATAGTAGAAACAGTATAAAGTCGATAGATAGATGATAGAGAGCTATATAGATAGATATGAAATATCATATATAATTACCTTATATATAATAAATAATATATAACAAAAATACATATATAATAAATATCAGGATAGATAGCTAGATAGATAGATAGATAGATAGATAGATAGATAGATAGATAGATAGATAGATAGATAGATAGATAGATAGATAGATAGATAGATAGATAATTGATAGACAGATAGACATACAGTTAGATTGATGGTAGATTTATAGTAGAAACAGTATAAAGTCGATAAATAGATAGATAGATAGATAGATAGATAGATAGATAGATAGATAGATAGATAGATAGATAGATAGACAGAGATAGACATACAGATAGATTGATGATAGATTTATAGTAGAAACAGTATAAAGTCGATAGATAGATGATAGAGAGCTATATAGATAGATATGAAATATCATATATAATTACCTTATATATAATAAATAATATATAACAAACAATACATATATAATAAATATCAGGATAGATAGATAGATATAGATAGATAGATAGATAGATAGATAGATAGATAGATAGATAGATAGATAGATAGATAGATAGATAGATAGATAGATAGATAGATAGATAGATAGATAGAGATAGATACAGACAGATAGACACATGGATAAATAGATAGAAAGAAAGAAAGTGTAGCTGTCTAATAATAGAAGTGTAATAAATGGATAACAGATGGATAGGCAGACAGAATTCACATCTAGAATCTGGTGGTAATAAATGTATTTTTCTGCTGACCAGACGGGTCAGGGCGGATGATTGAGATGGTAATGTGAGATTCTAGAACACAATAGAAATGTATGTGCGGAATGTCGGGGAAGGATCTCTGTCCAGAATGATGGTTTTCATTTGTGATGAGAATAATTCCTCTAACTAACTCTTCAGGAAGAGCTAATCCCCTCCAGTGCGCCTTATTAAATGCTGTGTGATTTGGCTCACTGCATAGAAAATGTTAATATGTGACATCAGGCCGATAAATGATGTGAGCGCAGATTTGATTTGGCAGGATCAGCGGTGGTTCTGTGTTCATCCCTCTCCGGAGGGACGGGGGGCGCTCTACCTGCAGTGATGCTGCCTAATGACAGTATTATGTAAGTGTCATCATTTACTTGAAGATTCTTTCCTTTACCTGCAGACACGGCTCCTGTCATCGCCGCTCACACAGCCGTTATAGGGGCCTCATGACAAAACCCGAGGTTGTCAGGTTGTTGGATTTTTAGTCAGTTTTTGGTTACTAAAGAGAACCAATCATAACTGGGCCCATGCCAGAATCTGAATAATCACTCTAATTTTTATCATTTTATAGGCTGACTTATAGAAACTTTATATCTGACTAAAATGCCGCATATCAGTCCGACTTTATGGGGTGACTTGAAAGACATCTGAGTGTGTTCCTGCACAGATGTCTATTGAAATCTCCTCCGAAGTCACCAAAAGTAGTGCAGGAACTACTTTTGGGAATCTGCGCGGTGCCGCAAAGTCGGCGTCGTACCGATTGGGACGCTCCTATTATCGGCAATAGGCTCCGATTTGACTTGTCAAATCACATGTCAAATCGCGCCGATGTGAACAGGGACTAATGCCCTGGACACAGTGCGATCGGATTGTGTTGTCAGAAATTCCGATCGTGTGTGGGCTCCATCGGACTTTTTCAGTCGGAATTTCCGACACACAAAGTTTGAGAACAGGATATAACATTTTCCGACAACAAAATCTGATCGTTTAAATTCCGATTGTGTGCACACAAATCCGACGCACAAAGTTCCACGCATGCTCAGAATAAAGGAAGAGACAAATGTTATTGGCTATTGCCCTGTTTATAGTCCGACGTACGTGTTTTATGTCACCGCGTTCAGAACGATCGGATTTTCCGACAACTTTGTGCGACCGTGTGTATGCAAGACAAGTGTGAGCCAACATCTGTCGGAAAAAATCCGATGGATTTTGTTGTCGGATTGTCCGATCAATGTCCGATCGTGTGTACGGGGCATAACACTTAATCTAGTCAAATCAGCCAGGGTGGAAAATGATCAATTGTTTTGCAACGATCAGCAACACTGACATACTTTGTTTGTGAATATGATTGTATATCGATAGAGCAGATTTTAAGATTACATGCTGGAAACAGAAATGCGAACAATAATTTATGGTGGCCACGCTTGCTTTGATTTTTTATCCAATCAATCTGCAATTCGATCATAGTGAATTAATCTACAAACAATCAAATAGCCACAGCTTCTGTAATGATTGATTCAGACTGAATTTCGATCAGATTCATTGTGCATCAATCGGCAGCACAAAAGTATTTTGTTCATGAATATGATTGTATTTCAATTGATCAGATTGTGAGAGTTCATGGAGATGCGATTGTATCTTAACTATCATTTAGAGTTGGGCCGAATACCCCCGGTTTTCGCCAGAACTCCCGAACATAGCAAAAGTTCGGACCCCATTGAAGTCTATAGGACCCGAACTTGAAAAACCAAAAGTGCCCATTTTGAAGGCTTATATGAAATTTATTGGCTATAAAAAGGGCATGGGGCCTGGGTACTGCCCTGGGGGACATGAACCAAAGCAAAAGTATTTTTTAAAAAAACATAATTTTTAAGGGAGCTGTGATTTTAATCATGCTTAAAATGAAACAATAAGAATGAAAAATTCCTTTAAAAATAGTGCCTGGGGGGTCCCCTTAGTCTGCCTGTAAAGTGGTGCATTTGTGCCATGTATAGAACCTGCTGCAGCAAAAACAACATTTAAATTGCAGTAATACAATACCATTGCCGACAATATAAAAATTAAAAAAAAAAAACGGTGTGAAAGTCCCCCCAATCCATACCAGGCCCTTTGAGTCTGGTATGGATTTTAAGGGGAACCCTATGCCAAAATGTAAAAAAAAAAAACGGCGTGGCCCCCCCCCCAAAAAAAATCCATACCAAACCCTTTTCCAAACATGCAGTCTGACAGGTCAAGAAAGGGGGGGGGGGTGAGTGAGCCCCCCTCCCTCCTGAACCATATCAGACCACATTCCCTCAACATGGAGGGGTGTTTTGGGGTGGGGGTCAAAGCACTTTGTCCCCATGTTGATGGCATATCATGCAAATGAATTGTTGACTATAGATTATTTATTTTGATCAAAAAAGATCGATCGGAAAAGAAACTGGTCATTTATTGACGCATGTATGGCCATCAGTAGTAGTAGATCTACCAACAACCATGTAATGTAAACTCCAGTCAAACAGCTGAATGCAGAGATGGAATACATACACGGGAGCTGTTTTACCGGCAACAGATTTGTGTTTCTGTCCATCCAGTCCTGAGATTTATACATCTCTGCACCATGGCACAGCCTTCTTTAGGGAGGAGGGTTTTTCTCAGCTAAGCACTCCCTCCTGCCTGCAAGCCTGAGCTAAGGGCAGATGGATTCCAGGAAGTAAATACTATATGAATCATCTGCCTTTACTAGGGTTGCCACTTTTTCTTCAAGTCAAACCCGAACAACTTTAGAGGCTCAAAGCAAACTTTGTTTTTTTTAGCATACACTATAGGATTGTTACAGACCTGGGACACCTTTGAGCGCTGCAAACAAAATAATAATACGGCATGCATAGTGCCCCTTCACCATCCTGTCAGGCCCTGTTCCGAGCCACATTCCTGTCTGAATATTGTGTCCGGGTTTTAGGTGGGACTTCACGTGGCAACCCTAGTCTTTACTATGGATGGTCAAGGCCAGAAAAGCTGGGGGGGGTTCAAAGTGATTTCTCTGCAAAATAAAGCATAGAGACATGGATGGGTGTTTTCTTTGAATAGTAAACAAATTAAATAGTGATTTTGGTTTGTGGTGCTCAGATGCAGTGTACAGTGCCTTGAAAAAGTATTCATACCCCTTGAAAATCTTCCACATTTTGTCATGTTACAAGCAGAAACGTAAATGTATTTTATTGGGATTTTATGTGATAGACCAACACAAAATTGCACATAATTGTGAAGTGGAAGGAAAATGATAAATGGTTTTCAAATTTTTTGACAAATAAATATGTGAAAAATGTGGGGTGCATTTGTATTCAGCCCTCTTTACTTTGATACCCCTAACTAAAATATAGTGGAACCAATTGCCTTCAGAAGTCACCTAATTAGTAAATAGAGACCACTTGTGTGTAATTTGATCTCATTATAAGTACAGCTGTTTTGTGAAGCCCTTTGTTTGTGAAGGTTTGTTAGAGAACCTTAGTGAACAAACAGCATCATGAAGGCCAAGGAACACATCAGATAGGTCAGGGATAAAGCTGTGCAGAAGTTTAAAGCAGGGTTAGGTTATACAAAAATATCCCAATCTTTAAACATCTCACGGAGCACTGTTCAATCCATTATCCGAAAATGGAAAGAGTATGGCACAACCTACCAAGACATGGCCGTCCACCTAAACTGACAGGCCGGGCAAGGAGAGCATTAATCAGAGAAGAGCCAAGAGGCTCATGGTAACTCTGGAGGAGCTGCAGAGATCCACAGCTCAGGTGGGAGAATCTGTCCACAGGACAACTATTAGTCGTGTTCTCCACAAATCTGGTCTTTATGGAAGAGTGGCAAGAAGAAAGCCATTGTTGAAAGAAAGCCATAAGAAGTCCCATTTGCAGTTTGCGAGAAGCCATGTGGAGGACACAGCAAACATGTGGAAGAAGGTGCTCGGGTCAGATGAGACCAAAATTAAACTTTTTGGTCTAAAGGCAAAACGTCATGTGTGTGCCGGAAAACTAACACTGCACATTACCCCGAACACACCATCCCCACTGTAAAACATAGTGGTGGCAGCATCATGTTGGGGATGCTGATCAGAGTTGATAGGAAGATGGATGGAGCCAAATACAGGACAATCTTAGAAGAAAACCTGTTAGAGTCTGCAAAAGACTTGAGACTGGGACAGAGGTTCACCTTTCAGCAGGACAACGACCCTAAACATACAGCCAGAGCTACAATGGAATGGTTTGGATCAAAGCATATTCATGTGTTAGAATGGCCCAGTTAAAGTCCAGACCTAAATCCAATTGAGAATCTGTGGCAAGACTTGAAAATTGCTGTTCACAGACGCTCTCCATCCAATCTGACAGAGCTTGAGCTAAATAAATTGGCAAAAAATGTCCCTCTCTAGATGTACAAAGCTGGTAGAGACATATCCAAAAAGTCTTGCAGCTGTAATTGCAGTGAAAGGTGGTTCTACAAAGTATTGACTCTGGGGGGGGCTGAATACAAATGCACGCCACACTTTTTAGATATTTTTTTATAAAAACTTTTGAAAACCATTTATCATTTTCCTTCCACTTCACAATTAAGTGCCACTTTGTGTTGGTCTATCACATAAAAATCCCAATAAAATACATTTACGTTTTTGGTTGTAACATGACAAAAGGTGGAACATTTCAAGGGGTATGAATACTTTTTCAAGGCACTGTAGTTCTGCTTTAAGGCTTGGTTCCCATCTATGCATGTGAAGGTGCCCTACCCACAAGAAATGCATGGAAAGAAGTCCCCAAACCTTCTGTAAAATCGTGCTGCATTGAACAGTTTTGCCCCGTACACACGGTCGGATTTTCCGATGGACAATGTCCGATCGGAGCGTGTTGTCGGAAATTCCGACCGTGTGTGGGCGCCATCGGACATTTTCCATCGGATTTTCCGACACACAAAGTTGGACAGCAGGAGATAAAATTTTCCGACAACAAAATCCGATCGCGTCAATTCCGACCGTGTGTGGCCTGTTCCGACGCACAAAGTGCCACGCATGCTCAGAAGAAATTCCAACACGGGACAGCTCGTTCTGGTAAACGTAGCGTTCGCAATGGATACAGCACTTTCGTCACGCTGCAATGTTAAAAATGGTTTAATACAGAGCACTCTGTTCTTCTTTATAATGTGACAAGAATTAAGTCGTTTTGCTGCTCGTATTCACACACACTTCTCACAAACTTTTATTTGTGTTTTTTTAGTGGGATTCCCTGAATATATTGTTATTAGTTGTCACATCTGACAGTTTGATATTTTTTAATTTTTTTATATTTTGGATTTTAAGCCTTTTTTTTAATTTAATGTTTGTATTTTTTCCAAGGCTGATCTTTGTTCAATGTTATTTTTATTTTTACTCCAGAATATTTTTGGGTGTGTTTTGTGTGTCAAGTTACCCCAACACCATTGATATCTTTTATTATTTAATCTCAAGGAGATTGTTTGGTGTTGGTGTCCCTAGTTCATTTCACATTGTATATTTGAAATGTACCTGAATCCTCACAAACAAACTGTCCTTTTTGAAGTAAAACACATAGGAGAGTATAATTCAAAACAAAAATCCTTTATTAAGGGATCAGAACCAAACAAAGAGGAAGGCAACACTGGATCAACATGAGAAATTAGCGAAGCCTGGGACCCCCACGGCAGACATCAATTCTTCAACATCAAAATTGGTGGCCTGAGGAGTCCATATGTAAGGGAGGGCAGTCTGGTCCGGGATTCACAGAGACTTGGATAGCAGCAGATGACATCTGTGTCCGCAGGCTGTGGTACCACAAGAGGCTGCATTTTTTTGCCCAACAGACTGGATCCAGGGTCCTCACTGTCTGGTCTTCCTTTCACGCTTCATTCCCGGCTGTGGCTGTGCAGTTGGAGATGTGGCAGGAGGAGGAGTAGGACCTGGAGGAGGAGTAGGACCTGCAGGAGGAGGAGGAGGACCATCCCAAAGCTGTGTGTGAGGTGTAATTTGGCCCCTCATACCTTTCGCCAGAGCCTCCGATATGAGGGCCTCACACATGGCTTTTTGGCCCTCCTCCATCCTCTGCATTTTATAGGCTATGAATGCAGCAATGTTCTCCTGCCTGGTGTGTGGTGCTCCCAGGACCTCTGTAGCCCTCCAAAAGAATCTGATAGCCGCCTCCTCTAGGGCACTCGTCCTACTGCCACTTTCTGTTTTCAGGGGGGGTGGAGGGACCTTGATATCAGCCAGCCGGCTCGGCCCGGCCACCTCCTGGCTGAGACTTCCCTGTGTATGAAAAAGGGACATAGTTGTAATGTTTTGCATCATCAATCACAATCCTTAATTAGTACTCCCAACTAACATATAGTTAACATCATTGATTGGACAAGCAGAAATATTTAAAGGAATGCTATACCTGGCTCAATCTGGGCTCCTCCACATGCGGCCTGGAAGGCCCAGGTTGGGCGTCCGAAGCCTCAGCCGGGGGGGAAGGAAGCGTGGAAGGAAGACTGGAGAGGGATGGCCTGGGTTCAGTCTGGCCTGCCAGAAAGTGCAGCCTGTCGTAGTACAACATCCTGGGGACATAGATGTCACCTGCTGCTCCGGATCTCTGTGAATCCAGGACTTTATTGCGCTCCCTCAGATATGTGCTCCTCAGGCCACCAATGAAGATCTTTAAATAAGTGATGTCTGCCGTGGGGATCACCTGCTTCACAATTTCACACAATTGCTCCAGTGCTGCCTTCCTCTTTGCTTGGTTCTTGTAATGGGAGTGTTTAATCTCCCACAGACAGGGCAGCTCCCTTAGCATCTCTATGAATACTGAAATGAAGTCCTTATCTTTGAGTACCATATCCATGTTCACTGCAAGACACAACACAAGACAAAGCCTAATGTCACACTAAACTCTCCTAATCTTGTTACAATATAGGCCTCAATCTAGAAGCAGTATAGGCACAAGTTTGTCTCTTACCTTCGTTCTTACGATCGGCGCGTCCAATGCTCCTTCCTCCGCTCACAGATCAAACGTAATACGCACGCGTGTTACGCTTTATATACACTGCGCATGCGTGTAACTCCGCCCGCCCCTGACGTTCTTTCTAGTGTATTCCCCGCCCCTTTTCGTTCGGCGCAGTGGGGGAAGAGCATGATGGCGGACATACAGCAGGTGCGGGCCAATTGTAGCAACGAGGAGGAGGAGGAGGAAAGGGCGGATCCAGGCACGTCCTGATCCAGAAGGAGACGTTTTAAGGCCACAAATATGTCGTTTGGGGAGATGTTGGAGATGGTCGACATCATGAGGAAGTCCGACTATGACGGAAAATATGGGCCTTACCCCAACCCGAACATCCGAAAGGCCAAGATCATGGCGAAAGTGGTCAGGAGTCTAGAGCGGAATTTCGGGGTACGAAGGTCTAAAGATCAGCTCAGGAAGCGGTGGTTGGACCTGAAGTTGAGAGAGCCAGAGCAGTACCGAAAGATCCGGAGAGTGCTGCAAAAAAGTAAGTAGTTGTGCTGTGTTCCTATTCTTTCTGTCTTTATTACGTTCGTTCTGCTCCATATGCTTTTATTAGTTGTAACGTTTCAAAAGGTCAACTTTAATGTTCATGGGCACATTATTCGTTCGTATCAAACATTTTTCTTTCGGCCTCTAGAACACCATTGTTTAGGCCATATGCATTTTCACACATTTTTGGGGGCCTACTTGGATGCCAAATATTTGTTTGTGTAGATGGGTTTGTTACTAGAATGAAATGCAAACTAGATTGTGTGTAAGGGGAGGACACTGAGCAGCTGTTTTCACATCTGGACACTGGAGCACTAGTGTGGGACCCCAGAACACCATTTTTATTAGGGGGCCACACAGGTGCTCCAGTGTATACTATAGGGGGGGCTACATCTGTGAAGCTTGTACCAAACATGTAAAGTATTGCAGCTTGACAAAGGGCACTAAAAAATATACATCTTGGAACTCTGCTAAAATAGACAATTGTACCCCACTTCAGAGCAATGTTTCCTATTTCTAGTTCTGCCATCAAATATCTGTGTGCTAAGTATACCATTTTTGTTTTACATAGGGGAGAAAAGACTCGGACACCCCTCATCCCAGGAGACCAGAGACCCCCCCCCTCTGGAAGAAGGGGAAATACCAACACAAGAAGAAGAGCAGGAGGAAGAAGAAGACGTGGTGGAGATTGGCACCACAACAGGTGAGTGTCTGCGACCACAGGCTCAGGTAAAAGAGATGGATGGTGGCAGATTTTTGAGACCTTTTTTTTTGTTCTTTATCTCTTTTTAGGTGATCGTGATCCAGAACGCTTTACATCTGAAAGTGCCCAGATACTGATCGGGGAGATCATGGGGTGTAATCTCCAATTGCAAAACATCCAGCAACAAATCAGTGATGTTATTAAAAAAAATAATAACATCATTGATGTTTTGGGGCGAATTTAAACCCCACAAAATCACCTGTTTTATCGTACCAAAATTTTTTCAATGTTTAGAAAAGCCAAATTTGGAGGATGCACACAGTGTGCCAACATGTGCTATCTGCCATCACGGGAGATCAATGGACGCGTTTTGGGGGTGCAACCCCTTCCTCAATTATAAAGTAGCGTTGAGGAAGGGCTTGCTCCCCCAAAACACGTCCCTTGATCCCCCCTGATGGCAGATAGCACATGTTGACATTCGTAAATTGGTGTGCATCTTCCAAATTTGGCTTTTCCAGGGGTGATTTCCCCCCATCTGAACGCTATATCAAACACAGTTCATAAATAATCATGTCTGATATAGCCTTCAGGTTTTACCATATGTGAACTTTGTAAGTTCAAGTTTTTTGGCTTTCTTGTTGGTTTTACACAGGCCTGTTTTATCTGAAATGGATATTTCGATTTTTGATAATGCTACTGCAAACATTGTTATACAACAAACATGTTGGTTTGTTTTAAAAACCTTTGGGAAATGCACATGTGATTGTGCAGGTATAAAAAAGTGCCTTACTCAAGAATGTGTGGATTATTGTCTCAACACTACAACACTTTTGGGGTGATGTAATTGCTGTTTTATGCAAAAATGGGGGTTATTTCCTAAGGGCAAATCCTCTTTGCACTACAAGTGCAGGTTCAGTGCAGTTGCAAGTGCACTTGTAGTGAAATGTGTTTTTGCATTTAGGAAGTACCAGCCAACACTGTTTTTTATAAGGTTACCCAATCACGACATTTTCTGCACTCAACACATTTCTGTCAGGGTCAGCTAAAACAAACACAAGCAGTAAATGTCCACAAAGAATTTCTTTTGGTTGTTTTTTTATTTGAAAAAGGTGTCACAGATTGTCTGGCATATTGATAGCCCCCCTACCCACAAAGAACTCCAGGTAGCGTAACCGGACATCACGGGCATTCAGGGAGGGCAAGCCAGGACGGCCACTTTCAAGCGCCGTCAGTGTTGATGGATTAGGGATTCCGGCCTCAGGCCCAACTGAGCCAGCATAGTTGGCTGAATGTTTTCTTAAAAAATTATGGAAAACACAGCAGGCAAGTATTATATGGTTCAGTTTATACTCCGCCATATGGATGGGTGTCAGAAATAATCAGAACCGGCTGTCCAGGATTCCAAATGTGTTCTCCACCACTCTTCGGGCTCTGGCCAGCCGGTAATTAAAAACCCTCTGTTCCGGGGTGAGGGTCCTCATCGGGAATGGCCGCATCAGGTGGTCCCCCAGTGCAAATGCTTCATCAGCAACAAACACAAATGGGAGACCTTCAACATTGTCCTCTGGAGGTGGCAAGTCCAAGCTGCCATTCTGGAGACGCCTGTAGAACTCCGTCTGGGCGATCACTCCACCATCGGACATCCGGCCATTCTTCCCCACATCCACATACAAGAACTCGTAATTAGCCGACACCACCGCCAACATCACTATACTATTAAACCCCTTGTAATTATAATAGTACGACCCCGAGTTGGGTGGTGGGACGATGTGGACGTGTTTCCCATCAATTGCCCCTCCGCAGTTAGGAAAGTCCCACCGCTGGGCAAAGTGGGAGGCCACAGTCTGCCATTCCTGTGGCGTTGAAGGAAACTGTTGAGGAAAAAAAATAAACATTACTATTTTTTCACAGAAACATGGCAAGCAGATTAGACACAAACATTATGGGGCAACCTCCAGATAGCATTTACTAAGGGGAATTTAACAACAACAAAGTATAAGGTACACCTATCATATTCCCCCTCCCCCTCTCTCATGGGCCATTTCTAACATTATAGGGGGGGGGAACTCTTGGACAGGTAACCCTCTTCACTTCATTGAGAGATGAATGCCTAAATACAGGGTATTACTTGGAACAGCCCCTCCTTAGTTACACTATTGGCAGACCACTGGACAGGTAAGAAGTGTCATAATACAAAGATATAAATACACACTGTACACATTTGAGGACATTTGAACATTCTGCTATTACCTATCAAGATAATAATAGGATACAAAAACTTTAAACAGTACCATTGGAAAGCATACAGGCAGGCCCTAGCACTACATGCTTTGGGGAATTCCTCCATAAATCTGACCACTAAAGAGATGGGTATAGTGTGTATGGGTTTGGCAAAGTCAGCAGATAGATGATTGAGGATAGAGAATTGGGATCAGCTGACTTAGCAGTTGGGGGGGGGGGTTAAAAAAAATTTGGGGACACCACAAAAAAAAGCCTCTGGCACTCTGCCTGAATTTAAATCAAAAATAAAATTTCCAAACATTTTAGGGGGTGTTTGGGGTAAAGCACTAGTATGGAGCTGATAAAATACATTGTTAAGTGACTACATGAGGTGAATATAGGGCAGGAGACACCATGCTGGGGAGGTTATTGAAGGGCAAATATGTATGAAGGACATAAAATAATAATTACCTAAAAATCCAGCATGCATGAGAACAAAGGGGACATTCACAGCATATTACAATCATGGTAATTAGGGAATGAGGGAAGAAATACAATATATTATCAAACATTCAATACAATAAAATGTGATATAAAAGGATAAAAATCTTACCTTCATATACTCCTTCTGCAGGACCTGGATGATGGCAGAACAGGTCTCTGGGATAATGATCCCCAGAGCCTGGGGGGAGATGCCAGTCGAGAACTTCAAGTCCTGCAGACTTCTCCCTGTGGCCAAATACCGCAAGGTAGCGACCAACCTCTGCTCCGGAGTGATGGCTTGCCTCATGCAGGTATCCTGCCTGCTAATATAGGGGGTCAGCGAAGCCAACAAATGGTGAAACACGGGGTCCGTCATCCTGAGAAAGTTCCTGAAATCATCAGGATTATTCTCACGGATCTCACGGAGCAAAGGCATATGACAGAACTGGTCACGCTGAAGCAACCAATTCTTGGTCCATGAACTCCTCCCCACCCTGTTCATGGACTGGACTTGTGTCAAGGTCAGGACCCCAACACCAAGCCCCCGCACAGCACGAACTCTACGAGGAGTACGCATACGAAACATGGCTAGAAAATGGTCGGCTGCTCAGAACGAAGTAACAGAACGCACTGAAGAACAGCAAGGCCTGTGAAGAGCGACCTGAAAAACAGCAACGAGCGGGCAAGATCGCACAGAAGACTCCGATACGAACTGACTGCACGCACTGAAGAGCAGATACAAACCCACAAGCACAAACTGAACGTCAGAAAACGATCTGAAAGCCACGAGTCTGAAAAAGCGCGAATCGTCTCTCACCAAACTTTTACTAACACGAGATTAGCAAAAGGAGCCCAAAGGGTGCCGCGCTTGGTTCTGAACCGGTCTTTCTAGTCTCGTCGTACGTGGTGTACGTCACCGCGTTCTTGGCGATCGGAAATTCCGACAACTTTGTGCGACCGTGTGTACGCAAAACAAGTTTGAGCCAACATCCGTCGGAAAAAATCCTAGGATTTTGTTGTCGGAATGTCCGAACAAAGTCTGACCGTGTGTACGGGGCATTATAGTTGCTGATGTAGATGCTCATTAATTCTTAATGGCACTCCCATGCATCTGCTAAAGAGTAACGCATTTCTGTGCATGTCTGGAAAACATGCAATTTTGTGCATGTTCCTGACATGCATATATGTGAACCAATCTTAAAGTCCTTATTTACACCTTTATCACTTGTCTCACTTTCTGTGCATCTGGGACCGTGTACCCACACTGATGTCAAATCAGGAGCAGTCACTGTGTGCGTGCAGCTACTGCATTCCAATTGACATCAATGGGACTGCCTGCACGGGGATGCATGGAACACCTTTCCATCCCTGAACGGGTAATCACAGCCCTCGCCAGTAAGGTCGCTATGGGGGTGCGGACCGCACCAGGGTGACACCTGCTAGAGGGGTGACACCATCAATCCCGAAACTAGCCTGCCCAGTGCCCTGCAGGGCACTGTGGCAGGCTAGACAAGAGAAAGCCTGATGCGCTAGCCTGCCCAGTGTCTACTGCTCTGTCCTGCTCCTGCTGTCACTCCGCAGTGGCAGGACAGAGCACTGTGGCAGGCTAAGGTGGGAGAGCCACATTGGCATGGTAGAACACGGTGACACAGACCCTAGTGATGCCACTAGCTCTCCCACAGGAGTATGCAGTACACCCCTGTGAATGAGGCCTAACTCTGCCCCTTTGCCTCCACTGCCTTTAGCAGCAAAGTTGCCAACAGTCCCTATTTGCCCACGCTAAATCCCGGAAAGTCTCCCTTCCTCCATCCCTCCTTCTTTCCTTCCGTCTCTCTCCCTACCTCCATCCTTTCTTCCTTCTTTCCTTCTCTCTCCTTCCCTCCATCCTTTCTTCCTTCTTTCCTTCTCTCTCCCTCCTCCACCCTTTCTTCCTTCTTTCCTTCTCTCTCCATCCCTCCATCCTTACTTCCTTCTTTCTCCCTCCGTCCTTCCTTCCTTCTTTCCTTCTCTCTCCATCCCTCCATCCTTTCTTCCTTCCTTCTTTCCTTCTCTCAATCCCTCCATCCTTTCTTCCTTCCTTCTTTCCTTCTCTCTCCATCCCTCCATCCTTACTTCCTTCTTTCCTTCTATCTCCCTCCCTCCATCCTTCCTTCCTTCCTTCCTTCTTTCCTTCTCTCTCCCTCCCTCCATCCTTCCTTTCTTCTTTCCTTCTCTCTCCCTCCCTCCATTCTTCCTTCCTTCCTTCTCTCTCCCTCCCTCCATCCTTTCTTCCTTCTTTCCTTCTCTCTCCCTCCCTCCATCTTTCCTTCCTTCTTTCCTTCTCTCTCCCTCCCTCCATCCTTCCTTCCTTCTTTACCTCTCTCTCCCTCCCTCACTCTCTCCCTCCATCCTTCCTTCCTTCTTTCCTTCTCTCTCGTCACCCCTCCATCCTTACTTCCTTCTTTCCTTCTCTCTCCATCCCTCCATCCTTACTTCCTTCTTTCCATCTCCCTCCCTCCCTCCCTCCCTCCTTCCTTCCTTCCTTCCTTCCTTCCTTCCTTCCTTCCTTCCTTCCTTCCTTCCTTCCTTCCTTCCTTCCTTCCTTCCTTCCTTCCTTCCTTCCTTCCTTCCTTCCTTCCTTCCTTCCTTCCTTCTCTCTCCCTCCCTCCATCCTTCCTTCCTTCTTTCCTTCTCTCTCCCTCACTCCACCCCTCCTTCCTTCTTTCCTTCCCTCTCCCTCCCTCCATGCTTTCTTCCTTCTTTCCTTCCTTCTCTTTCCCTCCCTCCCTTCCTTCCTTCCTTCCTTCCTTCCTTCCTTCCTTCCTTCCTTCCTTCCTTCCTTCCTTCCTTCCTTCCTTCCTTCCTTCCTTCCTTCCTCCCTCCCTCCCTCCCTCCTTTTTTTCTTCTTTCCTTCCTTCTCCCTCCCTCCTTCCTTCCTTCCTTCTCTCTCCCTCCTTCTATCCCTCCTTCTTTTTTTCTTCTTTCCTTCCTTCTCTCTCCCTCCCTCCATCCCGCCTTTCTTTCTTTCTTTCTTTCTTTCTTTCTTTCTTTCTTTCTTTCTTTCTTTCTTTCTTTCTTTCTTTCTTTCTTTCTTTCTTTTCTCCCTCCCTCTATTTCTGTTCCTTCTCCCTCCATCCCTGTTTCATCTCAGACTCTATGTTACCACACCCCATTTAAGCCACGCCCAATATTTAGCATAGTTTAAACTATGCCCATTGTTCACTGCGGCATGCTTTGCGCTCCACATTTTTCAATCCTACTAGGCCACGCCCACAAACGAATGCCCCACACCTAATTAAAATAATACTCCATCTACAGAAAAAAAGTGTCCATAAAATGTTTTTGACAATGTTGCCAATATGTAGTAGGGGTGGCAACTGCAGCCCTTCACCAGTTGTGGAACTACATTGCCCATGAGGCATTGGAAGACTGACAGTTACAAACATAACTTCCAGAGGCAGAGGCATGATGGGACTTGTAGTTCTGTCACAGCTGGAGGACCTCAGTTACCCACCCCTGGCCCATAGGCACTGGCCTGTTGTGGTTACTGTTAAATCCAGCCCTGGTTGCATGGGTTGCTCACATTGCCCATATCACTTGTAAATACCGAGCTATGAACTAGATATTTCTACTGAGCCCTTGTTACTCGATATAGCAGAGTCTGAAGATTTCATTTAGTAATCTAATCCGCGAGATACAAAAGGGTGAATTTATAATCACAGTTTGTAAATGTAATCTTGGATTTGAGTCCAGAACAAATGACAGCCATTGATACCCACAGTGACTGATACCCGATGTGCCGGAGACTAGAGCGGGTTACTGTTGTGATGGCAGTTGGAGAATTGATCTCTCCATAGTATTCATCTGACTCGTTGCGACATGAATACTCTCCTCCTGCGACGTGCTGTGTAATTAGAGACATGTATAAATCCCTCCTACCTTCCTCCGCCTGGGTCAATAAGTATACCCATAGAATCTCCACCGAGAACGACTGAAATTCACTTTACAAGACAATCGACTTTTGTTTTGCTGCGTATTCTCCATGGAATCTTGGTTTTGCATTAACATATGTCAGAAAAGACAAATTATATAGAAGACTGATCGTATGAAACAACAAGCAAATACATTCTGTTGTCTCCATACAAACATGTCACTGTATATAGATAGGTAAAGTACAGCTTTGTCCCTTTAAAGAGACCCTGTCACCAGACCATTCCAAAATCTGCCCATAAGATTGAGCACGGCTTGACAAATTTGCTTTGAATCTAGGAGCCAGCTAAAAAAAGTTAGGAGCCAGTTTTTTGGGTTTTTTTTACTAACAAAGCTTACAGGTAGAACATATCTGTTCCCGATGGTGAACTTATCCTTTAACCCTTTCATAACCAGAGCTGTTATTTGCGTTTTTTGCACACGTTTAAAAAAATAATTTTAGGCCTGAAGATTATATAAAACCCCCAAACATTCTATATTTTCTGAAAGCAGACACCCTAGAGAATAAAATAGTGGTAGTTCCAATTTTTAATGTTTCACGATTTTAGTGGGCACAAAACACAATAAATATAAATATAAATACGAGGTTGCACCGAGTAAATAGATACCCAGTATGTTAAACCTTAAATTTGTGAGCCTGTGAAATGGCGACAAACTTCAGTGCCCTATAAATTCCATAGGTGATGCTTTAAAAGCCCCCTATAGGTCATCAGTTTAGCGTTACAAAGGAGAATTATCGCTCTCATTCTGGCGTGTGCAGTGATATGTAACATGTGTATCACTATCAACGTTTTCAGGTGTAGGTGCCTCGCCACGTGCGCTTATGTTTGTACGTGCGTATATGTGGGATGGGGGCTCAATTCTTCTTGGGGGGGATTTTATGTGCTTGGGTGTAAGTTTAATTTTTTACAATTAAAAAAAAAAAAATTTTTTTACCTAACTTTTTGTTGTCTCCATCACATAGGGGAGAAAAAGTCCTCTATGTGATGATTTTTTTTGGTGACAGGTTCTCTTTAATGAGACCGGCAGGGTCTAAAAGACCCTGCATGTCTCTCCTGTGCTCCACTGAATGCAATACACATTGCACTGCATTACATTCTTTTCCGGGCTTAGTGGCCAGGGAAACCGTCAAGGGAGACCCGGAAGTGATGTCACACGTCACTTCCGGGTCAACAACATGAAGGGGAGGAGAGCAGACGTGTGTTTTCTCTCCTTCCTCCCCTCTACCCAGCGGCACCCACTATGCCTGGGCAGGCAGATGCGCAAGCGGAACCAAGGATACATAGGTGGGCGCTCGCAGGGTATGCGTAGCATTAAGGTGGCAGCCTAGACGCCAGGATGAAATTTCTTGTTGCCATGGCGACCTGGTGCCTGGGGTTTGTCGA